>NC_040011.1:38983191-39256537 GCF_000972845.2 Larimichthys crocea | reverse complement strand
CTCTTTACCGGCTGTGCCCGTGGGAGGTTTTCGCCCAGCCTTTTCTAATTTCACACTGTGTGGATATCTCCATTCAGTAATTACAATCCCATCCATTCTCATTTTCCCTGTCCAGACAATGTGCCCTGGATATACACACACACACACACACAAATACATGCTTGTGCATATGATATTTTATTCACCTATATGTGTTAAACACTGTTTTTTATAAGAACCCTTTACCATGATTGAGGAGTATACAGTAGACAGCTGACAGCAAAGAAGGGGAGGAGGTGTGAGTATGGATATCAGTTGGCTAAAACATTTCCAAAAGGGCACGGTTGAGGTGTAATTTATCGATTACTCATCCTCCATCTGATCTAATAACACAGGTTAGGAAGGTGTGGATGGAATACCACCCAGTATGGCTACTTATTCTGCAGAAAATCACTTTTTGCCAAGTGTTTAAAAATGAAATCCTCTCCACATATTTTGTTCATTCAGAAAATTATCACAAAATTATCACAGATATTATCACAGAAAAAAGACGGGCTAACAGTCACTTCACTAGACACACACCTCTCGGTACCATCACCAGGACTTCTGGTGTTAATGCATGTCCCGGGATGTCCTGAGGACTCAGTATCAGCTAAAACAAAAACAGACCAAAACCTGATCCTTTCTTTACTGAACTCAACTGTTTTTTGTCCAGCTCAACCCGCTAGTGCTCTTCTCAAAAGATAGAAGAGATACTGCATTCACAAGTGAAAATTAATAATGTTAAAAAAAATGTTTGGGTGCTCTGTTCTAACACAATGTGTCAAACCTTAGTTTTAGCTGGAACTAACTTTTCTGGTACTAAATAGTATTTTCCCGCTATTAAAAGGACCTTTGGCTGCTATTAGGAATGTCAGTTTCAGTTAATTCATCTTTCAATCGCCTGACACCCATTAACCCAGCGCTCCATTGAGTGTGCTGGACGGATTGTGTACTAGTTTGTCTGCACTGGCTAGCTTGACATTTATCTCATCCTTCTTCACCTCAAAGTGTTTTTCAATGCATTTAGTCACAGCAGCTCTCATTTGCATAACATACTTAGGTTCAAAGTATTGAGTCAGCTCCTTGAATCTCCTGCCCTCTACCACACTGATTGGCAGCATATCGGTCTCAATCATTGGCAGACTAACTAATGGCCTTGGGCTAGCTTGTTCTTAATCTGGTACAGCACAGTACAAGTAGTACTACTAAACGGACGAGTAGTATCACACGATTCACATTTGATGTTGTTGCCTTTCTGGAGAAAACACCAAGCTTTGATCACTCCAAATGAAATAATCGGTGTATGCAAAATCTGACATAAGACCAAAGGACAAAAGGACAAAAATTTGCAGCAGTCAACCAGTTAATGGATTAACTACTGACATCCCTAAGCACAAAGGATATGGTTTGGAAACCGCTTGGTTAGGGTGACTCCTGAAATCATTGAAAAGTCACTCAACTCCTACAGCTGGTAGAAATACAACAGACCTTCCTTATTAAGTTAAACGATGTGAATAACAAACAAGAGACAAAAAAATTAATCACAATCAAACAACTTCTTAAAAGCTGTCCATACTTTACATTTTAGAAAGCCACTGGGTCAGAAATACAAGATGTTATTTTCTGATTTTTTCCCAGCACAAACAAACACGCCTCTAGACTCCAGTATAATACAAGAAGCGGGAATCATCCCACACATCAACCCACACAGCAGTAATGTGGTAGTCGAGTTTCTGGCAACTTACAGACTCTACTCTACTACCGACTCTTCGTCACACTTCCCCTGGGAAAACAATGTCTGTCTCTGGCAGTAAGAGACTAGTAGATCCCGCTGTTTACTGAGGGCGAATATGCGCTGTGATTCTGAGCAAAGACTCACAACATCTTTGCAGCTTTCTGCAATAGTGTAGGCAATGTCTTTGCCAACTTTCAGAAGTGAAAAACATTTACAAATGTATATGTGGAAAAGTGACACGGACCATGGCCAATCCTCCCTACCAACTTTAGCACACTCACCCTCGAAAAACATGCCACTTTCCACTAGGCACTGTGCGGTCAGGATCTCTATCACAACAGCATCCACAAGCAAAAAGACAGGGATGATTATGGTGGAGATATTTTTTGATTTAGAGGTGAGGAAACATAGTGAAACATAGAACTCTCACTATAAAGGGGCAGAGGGAATCCTTCTGGGCTCTAAGCTGTCTATTTTTTAAATGCATCTCCAGTATTTATCTGTGTTTTTTAGGTTGGGCAGATTCCAATGTTATCTCTGATGATTTGTTTGTTTGCTTTAATGACTGCAGCATGCTGTGTTTGCCCCAGATTTGTTTAATATCAGGCCAAAACATAGGTAATAAATTACACTTATAAGAAACTGTGGATAGACGGCTTAAGAATACGAATAAAAGCCTTATGAGTTTGTTATTGCTATTGAGAGAATATGGCAGAAATGGAATATAATATGGATAACAATGTCTTCACTCACGTATAATCATCTGAAAATAAGAATTGCTTTGTTCTTATTACATTAGAATTCACTTTATATATCTACAGAGGATTCTAAAGCAGGAACAATGCTTATTAACTTTAATAAATCTTTAATTGTGCACTTTGAACAGGAACAGGAGATGAGATAGGTTTGGATTTTAACTCAGGTCTCTGCAGTAAGGACTCAGCTTTAGTACATGGTGCACACACTCTACAAGATGTGCTGCCAAGACACGGTACGCTTTGGGACCTAATGTGAGAACAATTCCTCATAAATACTTTGACAGTTATTAACTATGCTAACTCAAAACTATACTTTAAAATATACTTTAAGACAGCTATTTTAAAAACTTTTCAACATTTCACATATTTCTTATATATTCTCTCTTTTTTATTATTATATAGATTGGTACATACACTCTGCAAATGTATTCTGCAAAGATCAAAGAATGCGTGGGAAGTCCAAGACAGTTCATATAGACAGAGCAGATGCCCTGCTTCATCAGCCAGGCACAATGCCCAGCGCTGTCTGATAGCTGGTGGCACAAATGAGTGCTTAATACACTCAATTGTGCACCTTTAAGGGAATAATGCAGATGCTGAAGATAACAGCATAAGCTCTTTCTTGGTAATGGGATGGCAGGAGGCGTATTATTATACTCTGCTCTGTTTGTTCTTATGGTGCTCACTGTAGTCACAAGCACAAAGTTCACTCATAATGAGTTTCTGTAAAAGAGAAATTCTCTTTTACAGAATGACCTCAAGAGCAACAGTCTACTTTGCCCTCTTGCATTATCAGTCCAGGTCATGTTCACCCCTCCACTACCTGCAGGCCAGCGCAGTCTGTAGCTCCTCACCCCTCTGAATGTTGACAGATGTCACCAGCTGTTTGCTTGACTTTACTGTCATTAAGAAGCAGCTGCTTCTTATCACACAGCCAGCAAAGCTTGCTACCAGACTCTGATCTCATTCTCCACTTCTTTGAAATAACTGAAGCATCCTGTGGTAGTGTAATCTCCGAACACAATCCAGAGTTGAATCTGAAGCCTCTGGTGTTGAGAGAGTGAAGTTAACAGTAACAGGATACTGCTGGAAGCCGGTTTTCTCATGCTGTAATCACAAGTGAGTTACGCCGGCAGTTTTGATTTGGAAATTGGAAAATTGGAAAAGAAAATAGGAAATATTGTGAAATTCAATGAAATGTTTCCTTAAAGCAGGTGTTTCTCAGCCTGAGAAAGGAGCCAATCAGAGCTATGAAATATGTAGTTTGAACACCTGCCTACTGTAAGCGTCTTTTGCTAGATGTCAGTAATTAAGTCAAACATTTTCATCTCTGGAAGTAAGAATAGAAAACAAAGCTGAATTAAGCGGTGAACAAGAGAAAAAGAATGGACTTGGGGCATGACTTGGTGTACGGCGTATGTGTAAAAGATTTTGTGAATTCTGCATTTTAAAAGGTAAGTACTGTATGAAGCAGGTAGTGTCACGGTCTACACACTCAGACATTTGACTGGTACCTGGTACTGTGGGTAACAATACAGTCTCCACAGCTCTTTACCACTCTGCTGCCTGTCCGACACACACTGCTCTTGGTACAAAACAAAGTGTGTCCTGTCTTTGTAGTCTGTAATCCGGGAAAATGCCGCCGCTGTCCTCGTGCATCACAGAGCCTCTCTCTGAGCAGAGGGGGCTGAATGTTTCCACGTCTCAGCGTGCCTCTTCATATGGGCACAAGCAGTGCAGAAAAGGTACAGTAAACAGCTTATCCATATCAGTACTTTAGAGGAAGTCTGAGTCTTCTATCCATCTTTGCATTTAGTGCTTTGAAACTTGATTTGCTGCGCTGTTTGGATTTTAATCATGTATTCATGACAGCTACTGTAACAGTCTTTCACTCTACACTGAATTTCTCACCACATGGGGTGTTGTAACCTAATAATGCCCTGATAGGTGTTTACAGTGAGGCAACAACATCCTTACCTTGGAGTAAGGAACAAAGCAGCTATAAAATATGCAATAAAATAATGCTAATAAAATCTTACTTAATCCTGAATATCAGTGATTACACTGTTGATTATACAGTCTGTGGAACTGTGGATATGCTTTCCCTGCATACACACAATGAGTGTGGTGACGAAGAGAGAAAATGTGTAAATATTGGCAAGGATCTGCCCCAACGGACAAAGTAAGAGGATTCTGTACCAACACTGATGTTGTTTGTGCCGGAATAGTAAAATAAATGCAGCTGCCTTTAGTACAAATACAGCTTATTTGCATAAATTATACTGTATTATGATGTTACCAACATTTTAAACATGGAATGTAACAATGCAGGTCTAAAAACATTTAAAAAGGCACTGATTTTTTTTATGAATACACCTTGAGGATACATACTGTGTTGTGGTGAGAAAAACAGAACATAAACAAAGCACTGCTTCATTCAGTGACCTCATGTACCACCATCTGCAGTATGTGAAGTATACTGTGGTTGTTGGGGAGCTTGTCATAAAACAGCCTATAAACACAGAAATGTATAAGCATTAAACCAAAAACAGAACACCCCAAGTTACCTACAAGGCTCTAAGTCCTCATCAACAACGGTTAAACTTATCATGTAAAGATAAGCACAGTCATTTCTCAGTTCAATTACAACAAAAAAATATGAGGGTCATGTATCAAATTCTGTTGAGTTCAAGTCAGTGAAGTTTATGATATTGCGCCGCCACTCTTCGATGGTGATGGCAAGAATTACATGCATGCTGGTATATTCATTAAAGTGAATTGCTAATGAATCGCCCTCATGCACGAATCATGCATCAATAATTAATTTTAAATTGTACGCATGATCCATGATGATGAGGATCTAAAAAAATAAAAAATGCAAGGCAAAAAAAGCATTTTGGCTCAGGCTCCCCCGTTGTTCACACCCTGATCATGTGTCAACAGTTACACATAAAAATACACATCACATCGTCACATTTGTTTACATGTTTTATTTGTAAAATACTTGAAAGAAGAGAATATGTGCACTTGTCTGACCATGCAAGCAGAGAGGCGCTCTTTAATGTAGGTTTTTCTACATTAGAGCCTGATGGCTCATTGGTAAGCACTGCTGTGTCACAGTCAGACACTCTAGACTGTTTCCTTACCTTCTGCTCAGTGCATGCTAGGACAGCCTGATCAGAAATAAGTAGGTCTGTAAAGAGGATCGGGGAACGATCAAGACACTCTCATATGTTGACACTTTCAATACAATCTACCATATTGCTCTGTCTGCCAAACGGTGGTAGCCTGCAGCAAAAATTGTATAATTAATTACTGACTTTGAATGAAATGAGTGCTGTTTAGTGGATTCACTCATACTTGTAGTATAAGAAATTTGCAGTAGACCCCAAAGAACCCTAAAGATCATAAGTTATTCTTCACAGCTGCTTTTAGTATCCGCATTCACTCCCACGGATACAACCCCAAAGGGACAGCTACTTCAGTGATGATGTAAATGTCAAGGACTTACAAAGTTTTGACACATATGCATTGACACATTTTAAAATTAGAAATAACACTGCTGCCAAAATATCTTAGCTTCACTTTATACTCTTGACCCGTTGCACTTAAACCTGCATTAATAGAGTTTTAGGGCCACATGGGGGAAAAAAAAAACACCTCCTTACGACTTCATAAAGTTGAAACGACAAAAATATTACAGACCCAGCAGACACAAACACATTAAGCATTTATTTCAAATCATGTTTTTTGCCTTCTAAAAAATATAAATATTCACTTTCCTTCTA
The DNA here is from genome assembly GCF_000972845.2 of Larimichthys crocea. Lineage (NCBI taxonomy): Eukaryota > Metazoa > Chordata > Actinopteri > Sciaenidae > Larimichthys > Larimichthys crocea. Next base: position 39,250,235 of record NC_040011.1, on the reverse strand, counting down.
TAGCACAGTTTTGGTCTCCACCAGCTCCTGAGGTCCTTCAATGTTCCTCTATGTCCAATAGCTACTGTACAGTGTACAGCATATTTGCAATTGCTTAAATGTATTTTCTGTGAGCACAGGATGACCAAAATACAAATTTCATATCGACACCCACTTACCACTAAAAGCATGGTTTTATCAAATATGCACATAATGGGAAATGTTATTTTTATGTATGACACAGTAGAAGTAGTGCAATTTCAAATGGAAAATACACCCAGCTGGAGTTTAAACATGTAATGACTGAATTGTTAAGGTTATATCAGGAGGTTGGTATTCCAATTTTGTAACAATGGGGACGAAATGGCTTTACTTCAGCAGATGAATTAATGATAAAATAGGAAAGTTAAGGAGATGTGTTACATAAAGGGTCGAGTAAATACTGAACTGTCTTCTCTCAAGGTTAAACCTATAGTTAGTGATAACTATAGTGGTGCTACAGGCTTTTCTTTTGCCAGGTATGAATCAAATACTTTCTATCTCAAATACTGAACCAACCTTTGAGAAATCTGAAGACCTGTAAACCTTCTATGGGCATAAAACGTGTCATATTGGAATACAAATCACCTCTGCTGCTCAGGACATAGTCGTTGCCACACTGATTACTGCCTCACTAGATTCATTTAATGTTGTCTCTGCTTACACATAGATCAATACCATAGCCAAGAAGAAGCCCTCTACTGTGCCCTTGATATCCTGCAATGTAAATCGTTAGAGAAAGCGATATACAGAAGATGGACAAAATAATGTAAACATGTAATTAAGAAAGGACACGGAAGCATTTAAATCACATTTCAAACACTGAGCAAAGGTTGCATGATAAATAGCAGCATTTCTAAAAGTGAGCGTCAGCTGTGCCTTCTTTATTTCATAATGCTGACCTTGTCATGTCTCTCTGATAATATCAAACCATTTCTTAATCAGTGTACTAAATGTACTAGATGATTTGGCCTCTTTGAGTTAATTAGCTGCCTCATTAAAATCAAAGTATAAATACATGCTGCTAACAAAACTGCAAACTGGTATTTAACATCATATGGCCTATAAATAACCGTTTAAGTGAGGTAGTGCTTGCAATGGTTATGTAGTTAGTTAGTTTTATTTAACATTTTCAGGACATGTACATGTAATTCTGTCTCCCTCTCTGAGATGTAGTGGAGAAAAAGTGTAAAGTAGCTGAAAGTAAAGTATAAGTGCCTTGAAAATGAACTTAAAAGGACGAGTGTGGATGATTTAGTGGCATCTAGCAGTGCAGTTGTGGATTGCTACCCCATCTATTTCCCCTTGCATTCCATGTGTAAAAGTAAGGTGGTCGCAAAATGTGCAAAAACGTCCCATCGAGAGCCAGTGATTAATTTGTCCATTCTGGACTACTGCAGCAGTACATGCACTATAACATGGAAAACGTCTGGAGATTAACAATTTTATTTTTTAGATGATTATACACTAATGAAAACATAGTTATATTCCATTTCTGCCATATTCTGCAAATTTTACAAAGTGGACTGTTACATACAATAATAATACAAACACAAGAGAAAAGAGATTTTTTTTTGTGATTGTTTTAACGCTACCATTGTCAAACCAAGCATGAACTTGGCTGTCCACTGACCAATCTCAACTGAGATTGGCTTGTGATGGTTGAGACTAATTTTAAGAAGCCTCCAATCTTAGTCCAATTTAATCTTTTCTTTCCATCCAGCCAGTAAATCTAGCTTCAGCAGCTGAGACTATGCAGAGAGGCTAATTGTTGTGTCGCCTCAGCCAGAGTCATTTTGAGGGGGAGAATCTTTGGAGAGCCTGGGGAGACCAGACCATCTGGAGTAGTGGGAGTGTTCCTGGTGGACTGACAGGGGTAAGTTCACAACATCTCATGGGTCTGTCATTCTTCCCAAAGTTTACTTTGTGAAGTAGTATCCTTGTGTGCTGAACAGAAATGATGCCAGATTGTCTGTGTTTTGAACACATTTGAACTAATAAATGAGTGTAATGCTGCCTTCAGGGTGCTGTCAGAAATCTAAGCATGAATGAATGATATAGATGAGGAGATAAATGAAATAGGACAGTTGGTAATTTCTGTAATTGAATACATTTATTTTATGTCGGATATAATTATGCCTGTTCGCACACATGGATACTATCACTTATTGGTGTGTGAAATATGTGATTACAGAAAATGGTGGGGCAGGTAACAGGGTTAAGGGTAAGGGGCTTAATATTACCACTAGGAGTTGCTTTAAATCAATAATATCAAATCCACATGGGGTTCGTTGTATGTTTTCATGAGCCTGAGGAAGTGCTGAGCAAAATGCATTGCTCATGCCAGTATTAATTAAAGTCTTTGATCATAAATATTTTTATGGGCTGAGTGTGCAGTTACTACAACAGTTTTGACAACGTTCCTCCTGCAGTTACCAGCACCTCTCGCCTCACATTACTCAGTGTGTGCAAAGCTTCTATCTTTTGTCATTAGTGGACTTGTCAAAATATGATGGTATGGTATGATTTTTTTTTTCACGCCACATTTAAAAAAAAAATGGCTACATGACCAGTCATCCGTGCCTTTGTCATGTGTGTGATACCGTCATTATCGTTCGCTGGGAGAAAACTGGAAATTATGAATGAGCCATTGTTTTTGTTTTATGAGCCGTGTTAGTGAGCTGCTTCACAGAAAGCAAGCTTGAAACAAGCACCCAGCTAGTTTTGACTTGTTAATTCAAAGTCATGTTTTTAGCTCAGTCATCATCTGTCTGTGCCACAGAAACAACGCTTTTGTCTCCAGATGTTTCCACTGGCAGATTATTGGCAAGTATTTAACAACTGCGCCTCATTACAATTGAGTAGTCATCTCTGAGCTGTGAGCTCTGCATGACGCTCAAGAGCACAACTGGGACATGTTCAGCTGTGACAGTCTGAGAACAGCTCCGCCTGATACAACCCAATGCAGTCAAAAAGGACGTGGGCCTTGAGTTATATAGAATTGTAGTTATTGGCAACAAAAGCAGTTGTTCACACACAGCAGTAGTGAAGCTAGAACTGGTGGTTACAGACTAAAAATGAAGGGCTAATTAAAAATAATGAGCTACATAGGGTTGCCTCTGTATCAGTCACATACAACCTCCAGCAGATCTAGTCATTATTATTTCAGATCAATAAAGTTTCAGAGTACAATTGAGAGCCAACAGCCACGATACATCACGTTTACACACTCCTAGACAGTGAACCAACACTCCTTCCAATGATTATCTTGAGAACAAGGAGAAAGTATTCTCTTCTTCACTTTCTAATTTACAGTCTTCTGTGTAAAGTGATTTGTGTAATCAATGTTGTTTCCTTGTGCATGGAAAATAATTAAGCTTGAAATTTGTTATAGATTATATTTCTGTGGTATTAAGGTGGCGGAACGTGCTCTTCATCATGCAGCAGGATTGTATGAATTTTGAGTTCTTACCAATAGCCAGTGGACTAATTACATCAAGGATGTAAAGAATAGATTCTAACAGACTCAAAATAAAGAGACTTTTTGTAATAAATAAGCTTTACAGTCTGCTGTTTTCTGTTACATCATGGGGACAAAATGATCTGTATTGTTTCGCATTACCTGATTCTGTCAGACATTAGTTTACTTCATGTAACATGTCAAGCTCTGTAAAATATATATGAAACATTTCTGTTCATAGAAAAGCTAAAAAAAATATTACAGTTATATGAGAAGTCCAGAAGTAAACACAAACACTGTCTGTTAGCGCCCCTCAGAGCAACCCCTGAGGGCCCCTTAGGGACTGCAACATTTCACCACACCTGTTAATGTTTTCCTTCCATGTCATGCTGTATTTCTAGTACATTCACTTAGAGACAAACTGAGAGACAACTGTCCTGAGTCAAAATAACAACTGATATATATTCCACCCAATCCTGTGCATACATGTCATATAAACATCTTGCAAAGTGTATTGTAAGTTTATTCACTACACCAAGTCTGTTGGAATCTATTCCTTACACCCTGGATAAATAAAGTCTACTAGCTATTGGCAGAAATATAACTATAATACAATTTAAACTTAATTATTATTTTACATGCAAAGAGCTCCTTATCTCAACTGTAATGTGTTCTAGACACTGATAAAACCAAACTCATGTTATTTTATAATGCCAAAGTGGGCCACCAAATATCCCTTTAGTGGTTACTCGTGAGGGAAAGGTCATTAAAAGGTTCATTCCTGATGAAAAATTTACTTTTAGGCCACATGTACAGCAGAGGAGACAAAAATAAGGCTTAAATTAATTTTCTACTTTAGAAACATTGGATTAGGGGGATATTTTATATTTTATGTGTGTGCTAAGGCATTGCATATGATTGACACATCATGGTTCCCTTAGATTCATCACGAACTACAAAGCCTTGACTGTAAAGCCTTGACGCACCACTGTGAGTAGCAACCCATAGGTGCACAAACTGTTTCATATATAAAAGGCAATTCTTGGGTTTCTCCCATTGTATCTATGCATTATATTTCTCAGAAATGTGTCGGAAAGTATTTGTTGCGGTCAAGGAACTTTTATTGTCTGTACCCAATGTTTGTTCACAGATTAGGAAAAGGGCATTTGGGTACTCCCCATCCTCAAACTGGAAAATTACAGAAAGTTTTCAGAAACTTCATGTTTGGATTTCTTTGAATGCTTTCAAATTCATTTTAAAAGACCCGAAGACTGTCACATGGGATATACTACACTTTTGATCTAGGATGTTATACGTTGCAAAACCGTCTCTTTTGTTTTCTATCCATTTCAATGTACTTGTTCTCAGTTTGTGCTGCTTCCTGTCTTGGCCAGGAGAGTTTTTAATTTCAGTGTGACCCAACCTGGTTTAATAAAAGTCTGTGACAGCACATTTAGTAATAACACTGCTTTATGTAAGAAGAATGTTTTCACTTGATCGTGTAATAACGCATTTTATAATAAACAGGTCAAAGTCAAATGGGAAGCTGCAGTTTTTACGATGAAATGTAGTAAAATGGACACTTCTGTACGTTTTTTTTTCAAATTCATCTAAATTTAACTAACTTTCAGGCAGCGTTATATTTAATACTGATCTTAATAACCACATAAAAGCAGAAACATCAGCTTTTTATCTTAGAAATGCAGCCAAACTCTGGGACTTCATGTCAAACCTTGAAAAACCCATTCATGATTTTATTTCAAGCAGAGTCAGCTACTGCAATGGTCATTGGTATTGACAGGGTCCATTAAAAATCTACAGCTTATTCAAAATGCAGCAGAGATTCTTGAATCACTACACGGACTTCCTCTCTGCCACAGAATGAAACGAAAGACAATGCTGCTTGCTTATAAATCAATACATGAAGCGGGACCACAAATACACATTCCTGTCAGACTTCAAGTAGGAGTGGGCTACTAGTGCTAGCAGTGCCTAGTGCTGGGGCTAAACTTGGTGAAGCAACCTTTAGTCACTATGTTGTGCATCACTGAAACAGCCATGTGATGTGGCTGCTTTTCACTGTGTTGCTTAAATACTTAAACATAGTTTGTTGTTGACCACTACAGTATGGTTTGTTCACTGCATGTTGTAATGAAGCACTGAGATACAAGATTCATACAGATTTAAACTTACTATTCATGATGGCCTTTTGCTATGCAGGATTAATGCAAGAGCTGTGTGTGCTTGTGCATGTGTGTCCTGACATATGTCTGTACCAGTACCAAAAATATGTTGTAGCTACTTTTATTAATGAATGATTTAATGATTTATTAATAACATAATGCACCAAAATGTTAGAATTTTAGTGCAACTCCAAGAGTTTGCAATAACCTCTATAATATGCAATAATTTATTACATTTATTACATAATGAGCTATAATAAGATTACATTTATTTAGTGTTGATCAAGCTACAGTGTTATTTTTATTACCATGATTTTTATGATCCATGTTTGATTTTAACAATTATGCATTAATATGCGTGCAGTATGTCTTCTATGCATATATTTGAAAATTAAGTTTAATTACTGAACCTGTTGGTTGGTGAGTATCCAAGCTGAAAAGTGAGTCACAGTTTTTTTTTTGTGTGTTGTTAAGGAGACATATGGTAAAAAGTTAAACTTTCAGGTGTGTTGTTAAGGAGACATATGGTAAAAAGTTAAACTTTCAGTGGGAATTTAGAAGTTAAAACAAAAAAAATGAATGGATATATAAACAAACAAAGGAACAATAACACTTTTCAGCCAGAATTGTGACAGTGTAAATATTGATTTCATGGGGTTTGGGGGTTTTAGTTCTGTACTCTCCTCTTTCTCTGTGTTATTGAAAAGGTCATTTGAGACAAGAAAATGCTCCCGATCTTAACTTGTGGTGCACAAGCAGCATAACTGATGCACTTAGGTGATGTAGTTGGTGTGTACTTTAGGCATCATCATAAAAACGATGAACTAATTAATTCAGTTTTAAACATTTAGCAGCACCAGCAAAAACTAGAAAATACTTCACTTATGATCGGAAAACTGTTAGTAAAAAGTCCCAACAAGAAAAGCATCGGCATTGTGCTCACTATATCATCTTTCTCCACTAATTGGCTAAGAGTCGAGTTAAATGGAACTTTGTCCTTCCATAAAACAGACACAATTTTGAAGATTACTGTGCAGCAGAACAGAGAAAAAAGTCAAGTACGAGCCAAATTAAAATACATTTAGAAAAGGAACTGTGCAACACTGAGAGGAACAGGTCTAAAGCGGAGGATGTTTTATATTCAAGTATGGAAGTTAAATGTAGTGGTGACATTACAGATTCACATCTTATGATGCATGTTTCCAAGTCTATCTGAAACTATGACAGCAGGCATTTGCATAATAACGTAAAGATTCTATTAGAGTAGAGACACTGTTCTTCTATGTTAAATTGAATTTAGCATATTAATTGTTATTCCTGCCGTTATCTACTAGTGTAGCTGTGTCAACCAATCATACTAATTGTAATTGTAAATCTTAAATAATAACATGAAATAATAGTTGGCTCACTTTTATTTTCTCAAGGTTACAGCTTGGTGGATGGCTTAGGTATTTCTCATCCGAAGACTTTAATGAATGCTTCAAAAGGTGCAGGAAACTGCTGAAGGCTGCAAAGCAAGACATACATCCTGATGAAACCACTCATTATGACTTTTTGATTGATGGTGATGTATTAGGGCATTCCCAGTAGGAGACAGAGGGTACTTTTCTATAGCCAATTACAAACTTCACAGGCAGATTTTCTTTGTCCCACTGACAAAACTCAAATTCCCAAGTCTATTACGTCTGTCCCAGAGAGGTACAACTCTAAAGGCAATTAGCCTCTGCCTCCCAGAGGCTCACCTCCAGAGGGATGGCATATGTTTATTGTTTGTTGTGTTCTTAATGTTCAATTGACAGCAAAAATAGATTGTGTGCTCTTTTTAGGGCAGAAACTGTTAGGCAGCACTGTAATTTACTCACACAATATCTAACTCATAGTTTAACTCATTAGCCTCAATATCAAAGCCTGTTTTGAGACTTTGATGAAAAGTTTTAATTGGCTTCATTAGCGACACATTTGGTGTCTCTCGAGTTGTTTCTAAAATCAAAAGGCCAAACTTCTAAAAAGGATAAATGCTCACATTTTCTTTTCTGAATTTGTTTATAGCATTTTAGATGCTAGTTGTTGCTATTTCTTTAACAGTTTAGCTCCTTTTCTGTCTAAATAAAGTTTACGGCAATGACACTGCACTGCAGACCTGGTCTATTCTCTACTCTCATAGTCAAGGGTACTCAAAGGTAATGTGCAGACTAAATCCCTCTTCACTGACATCTGTCATATCAGAAATGGTGAATCTAATAGCTTGTGCCATTCTAAGAGCTCATGAGAGGATGTGAGGCAGGTTGAAGGTCATATGTTTGATCATTCTGTAGTCAATGGTTTCAATAGATCAGTTGCTGTGGGTCCGCTGTAGACACAGTGTATGTAAACCTCAGTACCTCTTGACAATTACATGAGGTTTCTATCATCTCATTATTGCGAGAAAGGCCAGGTATGTCAGAAAGTCAGGTGCTTGTGTGCAAAAATTGGATTTTGCGGCAGTCATGGTGTACAATAATATGCTTCAGATAACAGTGTCATTCAAATAGCAAAGGTTTTTTTTTTTTTTGGCACGCACTGTAATGAGATCCCTTAGAGGTTCGCTTTGGGATATGAGTTTCACCTCATCTGGATCCATATCAGGCACAATGAATATAAGAGCCATATGTGAGGACGAAGAGAAGAAAGTGTGTAGAAACTTAAATTAAGCGCAGCCTGCGTGTTTACAGGCCACATGTGATTGCACAGTAATTTAGTCACATAACATCAAGGTCTTCATGATGAGTTCAGGAAAGTCAGATCACTGCCGTCTAATGGCATCTTTGTAATGATGCATTTCAGTGATCATCATCATCATTCTATAGATTTTTAGCCTGTGTAAGATGTAAACCATTTGAACTGCTGCATGCCGTTACAATATCTCTTTTATGACAACAGTCCCATTGATAATTCATGCTGAACAGAACAAATTCAAAAACAGCAAGTGACTGCTGTGCCTTGACGTAACATTAGACAATACTAAACAGGAGGGAATGAGATATTAAATTTAAGATATTAAATTTGTCCTGTGGCATTCCCTCTGAAAGTCTTTTCTCTAACCTGACGTACCAATGTATTATGTATTATGCTTACAAGTGCTCTTATGTTCAGATGAATTATGACAAAGGAACTGCTGCTAGATAGTAGACGCATCAGATCAAGGTAGCTGGTGTTATCTCTTTTCTATTATTTATAACACATAATCACGAACTCATTTAATAACACGATGAGCCGTGTCATACTTATGTTGAATTTTAACCTTACCTTCATGCTCATCCGCAGCAGGCATGTTTTATAATGGAAGGAAAAGGAAATGCATAGAAAGCCTAATCTTGGTATTATGTTAACTAAAATTATAAATAATACAGTAATTAAGGATAAATCAATCCATTTATTTATTATTCAGTAGTTAACTGATTTCTCACAACACAAGTATTAGCCAGTGTTATTTTTATTGTTAAAAGACATTGTGTGCTGTACCTAAAGAAGTTCTAATTGAAGTTTCTCTGCTCAAAGAGTTTTAAAAAATTTCTTACACAGATGTGAAAATTATATCTCACTTCCAGCAAAAAAGTCAGAAGGCCATCAAAATACAAAAACTAAATTTAATAAGGGGACAATTACCAATAGCTAAATAAAACACCAGACGAGGGTAGTGTTTTTCTAACTGCTGTTTCTAATTTTCCATACATTTTTATTACACTTTCAAATCATTCTAAGCAGACAGTAACTTTGAGGAGTTGGAGAAGGGAAATTACATGCAACAAAAACCCCCAGTCATGATTCAAACCAAGGATGCTGCAATTACATGGTATGTATCTCATCCACTTGGCTACCCGCACGTCCAAATGTGGCTGTTAAACAGAGCAGAAAAGTCACTCTTAAAGTCCATGTGGTAGTCATCTGTGAGCTGAACAGAAATAGATTCTCCTCGGTACCGCTGCCAATTAATTTACAAAAGGAATGAGCGATAATTATCCACTTTAATTCTCACTCACGTACAAACTGGAGGTACTTCAGTACATGAGTATTTCAACTTCATGTTACTTGTTACTTCTATTCCATTACAGTTCAGCAGGGAATATTTATTATTATTACTCCACCATATTTATCAGCTAGCTATAGTTTATAGTTACAGATTTTCACAAAACACAACTTTATAAAATGTAATGCAGATTAAACTACTCAGCTGGGTATAGCTCCACCTCGAGCAGCTACAACAGTAAAACACTACTTTAATGCATCAGTAATAAAATCCAGTATTATTATTATTATTTATTAGTAGAACAACTTTTACTTTTACTTTGAGAATTTTAAGTGCATTTTGATAATAAAACTTACAGACTTAGATGACATAGTATTGGTCATTTTACAGAAATAAAGGATCTCAATAATTTCTCTACCACTGCTTAAACTAGGAAAAGGGAATGTGTGGGACTGAAGGTTAAAGGCATAAAAAAAAAAAAAAAACACTTCTATTGAGTAATATTTGCAAAAAAATTGTGTAGTTTTATTGGCAACAGCAGTGCTCTTTCTAACTCCAACAGAAACCTTCCTTCAGATTATCAAACAAATATCTGTCACTGAAAACATGAGCAGATGTTTGCCTTTTACCAGAACTCTGCTTTTAAAATATATTATAGTATGAAGTACTACATACAACAAAGTCCATTTCCAGTTTCACAAGGGCCAGAATGTTGACTTTCATAATATGAAAATTAAGGACAGAGTTTACTTATTATTAATTAAAATTAATTCATCTGTGCCGGTGATTATATCGGCAATATTCCAAGCAGTTTTGTCTTTTCCAACAGTAAATTACTGTTTTCGATGTAGGCTTTGTATTTGATTAACACGTTTATCTTTGGAACATGCAATTATGAAGCCTCCATTAGCTCCCCATTGTCTTCCCCTTATTGAAATGGATTTTTCTCCTAACCATTCGTGCGGTGGCCGATCCTTAATTTAATCGCTCTGGACGGTGAGGTAGTATGAAAACATCAAAAGGTCTCTGAGGCAGCACCTTGCTCCCGGTCTAAGTAAAGCCTCGCTAACTCTGTCTCTCTAAAATAAATGCCCCAGCCACATAATTGGTGGCTGAGGCTCCAGCTCATGCAGCCTCCCTTGCGAAAACAAATCCTCCATTCCCGCAGCCGCATTACTGCATAGTCACTGCGCCAGAATCCCCATGGCAACAGACATGTGCAACAGCCTGCCCTCCCCTCTCTCTTTCCCCCCCACCCACCCCCAGCAAGCTCTTTCCCCTCACTATGAAACTCACTGAGCTCTGGAGTACAAATATGCAGCATCTTCCACAATGATCTACAGAGGTAGATGCAGTAGAAGGGGAGAAAGGATATCTTTCATAATAATCTGTCAACTAAAAAAAATCTCTTTTAGTTCAGCCGGTTGCTATTGGAAACTGCATGAGGACACAGAGTAAGGAGCAACAAGCATGGCAGGCAGGCTGGAAGTAGGTGGTATATATTCACAGTGACAAGGAGAGACAGCCTCTTGTTCCTGCAGATTTCTGGTCCACAGAACAACATCAAAACCAGTTAAAAGAGCAAGGTCTGTATCACCGCCCTCTCCATTCTAGGTTTGTCGCCATAAAGTTATAGGATGATTTGTATGATGGCACATACCAATCTACCTACCTCACTTTATGTCTCTTTATTTATCGTTACATCGTTGTCTGGCTCTTTCACATTGTCGTTGTCTGGTCTTCTGCCCCCTCTCTCTTTCTTCATTCAGTGTTTCTGCTCAGTCTGACCTTAACTGTAATAATATTGTGAATTGGGGTTACTGCGAGTGAAGAAGTCAGGCTGACCGGCAACCCCTATTTCCTGCTCTCACAGCACCTCATCAGAGTAGAAAAGACACATGATTTCTCAATCCACATCTTGCAGTGCCCCACTTACGCTGCCTGCTCTAAAGTGAACTGAAGCTCAGCATTAAAGTTCACTCAAGTCTTATTTTCTTCCACAATTAGCTCTGTGGGAAAAAAATAAATAAATAATCTTTGAAGCTCTATTGTAGCCGGATAATAAAAACAGTAAAATATCCTCAGAACATTTTGATTACTTCACAGAGATAGACAGAGGGTATTATGTAACATCAAAATTAACCACATTCATGATTTGTGTGTTTATCCCAAACAAGTCTGAATAAGATGTTCATCTTGATACTGGTGGAAAGTACAAGCCAAATATTCTGTAACAATTGACAAAATCTAAATATAATCTATGTACAATGGCCTTCTCATTTACTTAAGTAGTCTGCTTATTCTGTTTCTAATGAACTTTAATTTGTAAGAACAGCAGGATTATTGAGAGCTACAATAATTAGTCAAATTAAATGGACACTCCAGTCAGCCCTGCATTTTGATAAAGTTTGGGGACGTGCAAGAAGAAGATTAAATAAAGAAAAGTTGACTTTTAGTCCAACCTGGATCCTACAATTCCCATATTCCAACACAATAGTGTCTTTTTTCAGAGCCTCTCTGCCTGGTAAACGCTTACATCTTTCAAACTGAGTCATTTTAGCAAGTGCCCCTAGACTATACGGTTATACTATGTTTATGTTGAAGTGACAAAGACCTTTAGGAGTTGTACTGACAGGAACAAAGGAGGAAGTCAGATGAGGTTATTAAAGAGCAATACAGTCTATGGTGGAGGGTCTAGGGAGGAGGTTGAGTGGATGGATGAGTCAACAAAACATGACCATGATCACTGCATGCTTTGTCCAAGTATTAGTGAAGGACGACGAAGGTCCCACAACCTTAAAAAAAGGTCATTTTGACCAAAACATAACAATTTTTTCACCTAAACTGAATCAAACCTCAACTCGAGTGTTGTTACATAAAACAGATTTCTTATTTTTCTAACAATGATTTCACAAATCAGACAAATGATGTAGCCGATAGTAGCATCAGATCAGGAAACACTTAGTTTCACTTAATGTGTTGCTTGCTCATGGACAAACAAGGTGGTTTGTCGTTTAATTTGTTAGCCAAGTAACAAGTAACAGCCTAGTAACAATGTGTCTTACTAATGTGAAGTTTCACCGATGAGGTTCCTCTAAAGCGACAGAGAACCGTGCTGCTGTTTTCCATGTGGAGTGATACACCTCGAGACAAGTAAACTGATTTTCAATAGATGCCCATTTATTTATTTGGCAACTGTTTTGATAATTCATTCTTTGTTGAGCCGCAATAGTAAGTCAATGAATTTATTAGTCAGCCAACAAATTTGAGTAATTCAAGCAAACAACTCACTGCTTCCAGCTTGTGTTGTGTTGCTTTTCGTCAACATGAAATTAACCTGAATATATTTGGCTTCTGAAATGTCGGTTGGACAAAACAAATCATTTGAAGATGTAATGAAATTGTGGAGGACACTTACTGACAAAATGATTTACCAATCATTAGTTAAAGACCTAACTGTTTTTTCAAGGAAAATGAACAAACATTTGATGGTTCAACCTCTTGTGAGAGTTTGCTGTTTTTGTCTGTCAGATATGACAGTAAAGCAGACACAATTGCAATGCACATTTTTCACTACTTTTTGACATTTTATAGATAAATCAGTTACCAATGAATCAAGAAAATAATAAACATGCTTAGGATTTCCCATAATTTGCTCAACATACTCATTATTAACAGTTCTGCCTACAAGGTTCCACTCACTAAATAGGAACGATTTATACATCAGTATTCAACACTATATATTTCAGCTGTAAAACCCACTATATTATACTTTGCACGAAAAGCCAAAAATGACTGAAAGCAAATGCCCTTGAGAGTGATATCTTGTCCCATTGTAACATGCTGTCTCTGCAGCTTGATTTAAAAGGTGCCAGGGTCATCAAGTCCACATGACATCCAGCCCAAGGTGATAAAAGGGTGGACTCTTTAACCATGATTAGCAGCAGCACTAGACTACTTCAATTAGTGTGTAATCATCTCCGACATTAGAGGTGAATGGCCTGACGCCTGAGCGATTCTCAAATATCGCTTTCACGCCCATTGCTACCAATACTAGTGACAGCAGTGATCCACGCGCCCACCCCCCTCTTCTGCATGTTGCTCCCTCATGTGTTTCTTTAGGGCACTTCTGTCCTTTATAGAAGGGGCATCATATCCATAACTGTCACTTAGAGTACATCACTGTCTTCACATGTCATTTGCATTTGCTCTGTCAATGGTGCCATTCGACAGCCACTTCTGGTTCATGGCAACAAAATGTCAAACTCTGTGATAACATAAAAGGTCACTAAAGAGCAGTTTAGGAACTGTCTTTTAATATCAGTCAGTGAATGAATGAAATCTGGCATTATCAATACAGCCAGAAATGGCACCGGTGGCAGTGTCCAGGCTGTGAGGAGATTTAAAGTGAATTAGGGATAATAAAGGACTTACAAATGAGACTCAGTATGACTGATGTGTTTCCCGTCTTTTGGCGACTGGGATTGGGGTCACTGGCTTTGAGGCAGAAAAGTCAAAGCACGACTAAAGCCTTTTTCTCTCTTTCATGTGCTCAATTTTCTTTTTTGTCTCTTTGGACTGTGGATGATCATAGCCCACAGCTGTTAATTTCACAGTATACATGTGCAAGCGTGCACACACACACACAGACACACACACCTCAATTTTTCCAAAGATTGATTCTGTTGCACAGAAACAGACCAAAGGATGAAGGTATATTGCAGCATGATTCAACCTCATTAGAAGAGCTCCATGCAGATTCTAGCTTGATGTTGCAGAGGATCTATTTTTTTTTTCTCCCCCAGACACTATTGTTATGTCATGTGGGTCAAAGTGTGAAACACAAAGACGGAGAGGGAGAGGATGGATCGGGAGGAGGATAAACAGGAAAGCAAACAAGAAGCAAGTCTATATTCAATTCTCCAATGAAACCTAATCTTCCTCAACAAGGGACTGTTTTGTGCCAGCAGGGGTCCATAGCAGAAACATCTATGAACATGTTTGGGACCATCTTTTCCACATTACTTGCAATTTGGAGGCAGGACGAATCCATGGAGCCCCAGTAAACAGTCTCTGGAGACTTTTGCACTCTCTCTCTTTCCATCTCACTAATTGGTTATCTATCCTCATTTTACTCTTCTCTTTGGTATTCAGAGGATGAGCTTCTCTTTCTTTGTCTTGGCAAAATAACTCAGGGTGAATCTTGGCCGATAAGAATAAAATATCTCTTTATCAATGCTACACTTTCATGATAGGAGTACAGTACTTCACCCCTGGAAAAAAGGGGTAATAATATCCTGTTTTTGTCCCTGAGCTTTCTTTATTAACTTCTTGAATCACCCCTGCTCTCATTTATAAAACAGACCAGGCCATGCATTCATTAAAGTTGTTTCATTTGTTTCAATTTGCTGCATAATACAATGTCACCAATGTCCCTGTAATGACTATATCACAAGAGTTTGCAGCATTACTCACCAACAAACCAGCTCAGCCTGACTGGTTTGCAGATTGCTCTGCCCTCCGTTCTCATCAGACATAACATGTAAATGTATGACTCAGTTTGGAATAACTTCACATCATAAGTGTTAAAATCATGTTAATTTCCCCTTGCTTAATTTTTCTTTTACACGTTGTCTGACTAACACTTTATAATAACTATCATTAATAAATGGTAGATTGAAAAGTCAAATAAACTTTATTTGTTTACGGTTTACTGATCGATAGTCATGCAATATTTTATTATTATTACTTTGTAAAATATGCATTGTATCATAGCTAATAAGACACAATAATGATTACATTCTGTGCACTGTGTTTATTTTTGCACACATTTTCTGCACTGTAATTAACCATCAGTTTACTATTTATTATTAATGATGGTTATTATAAAGTGTTACCCACCTACCAGTTGTCTCTCACCTCCCATTGCTCTTCTTTAAATCATGTGACAAGGATTGAGGAATCACCATCCAGCTAACAACAGTCTACCTTTCACGGTTTATAAATAAATGTATTTATTACTGTCCTGCATTATGCACATATTTATGTGTGTTGTGCCTCTGGCAAAACCACTGAGGTATGTAATCAAAATCACAACAAATAAATAAAAAGGGCTATAATTTGATATTTCTTCCTTTAAGGCAACAAATACATTAATGAACAGTGTAAATTCTTAATGAGTGTAACTGATAGGTTTAGAAAGTTAAACTAATATAATCAATCAACTTCCTCCCACAAACACACACACACACACACACATTACATTTACATGCTGACTTTAAACAAAAATCGAGGTAGAAAACAAGTTAGTGTTTGCTTTTTAAAATAATGTACTGTATCCAGGCTACTGGGAATAACTGGTGAATGGTTTGACACTTTATTTTAAAAATAGTAATGAAAAAATACCCGCCCACGTCTGTAATACTACATTAAATTTTAAGAAACATCATTAAGGGAGTAGTGTCACATTTTGGGAAATGGGCTCATGTGCATCAGTCTTTGGTTATTGTGCAAATTAAACATATAAAGTGTTAATTAGTGAGCTTTAGTGGGCGAAACTAAGCTAAGTGCCTCCTGGTTGTAGCTTCATTAGTGTACAGATATGAGAGATGTGTCAATTTACAACATTTTTTTTTTTTTTTTTTTTTAAATGTCAAAGTACTACTACTACTCATTGAAACCACATCATATCCTGGCCAGAATGTTCTTTTTTTGCACAATGATCTTCACTCTAAAGGTCCAATAATCCAATTAGATCCCAGAATTATAAATAATATAAGAACAAAGATACACAAAGCCAGTGTTGTCCTATGTCTCTCATGGTTTGATTTATATTGATGTTTTCCCTCCTCTTGTACCTCCACCTCCAACTTTAGGTTTTGTGTTTGTCATCTTGATTATAGACTGGAGGATTATGACTGAATATTTATTAGTCTTTGTCCATGCACAACTCAACATTAATCGTTTCTCTTCTAATCCAGCCTGTCTTTTATCTTCCCACATAAAGGAGAGTTAATCCCCAAATCCCTGTTTATAGCACGCAGTCATTCTCCTGCTTACTTGATGAAGTGCCATGGGCTACTTTTGTCAGGTGACAATTGCAAGGTTAGGCATGGTAATTCAAGGAATCAGTTTTATTTCAATTGAAACGTGTGAGGTTAATGACCTGCAATAAAATTAACTTGTGAAGTGAGCCATATCCTTTTCACATGCTGAATCTGTTCAGAATATCCTGAACCAACTGAGCTTCACAGAAGTCTACTTAATCCTGCATATAAAGTTATCTGGGTTTTTTGGGGGGGATAATGATGCAACTGTTCAACTCCCCTCCGTCATACAGGATAATGTAAGCTATAGCTCTGTATTTATAAAAGTATCCAGGGCTAGGAAATTAGTCCTTACTGGCCTAAAACTCTCAAAGTTCTGATCTTTTGGTCCAGCTTAAGGAATCGGAGTAAAAGTAGTTTATCAATGTTCTTAACAAGGGAAAGCCACTCAATCCCCTCCAGGATTTAGTGGAGCTGCAGAGCTGTCCTTGGGAGTTCCCAGCAGGACAACAAAGATAAAATAAATATGCACACAAATTCCTGTTGCTGCACAAGTACTGAGTAAATCAAAGAATTAAAATAACAAGTTACTTTGGTCTTTGCTTCTTGATTGGATTCAAACTTGAAACAGGTAAACACAGTGATTATAATTGTACCTCAAAGATTCAATATGATGCATATTTAACAGTTTCCCCACATCTACATATTGATTAAAGTTGCCTGATACTTACGGCCAAACATACAACTGCATCTCTCTCATATCTACTCCTTTATTGATGTAACTCGAGGTACAAAACAAAACATTGACTAAATCATAATTGTAAGCAAAAACACTGACAAGATGTGAGGGTGGCTAAACAAGACCTTTTGCTATACATAATGCAGACAGGGCAAAAATACCAAATAGCTAAAGCATTCTTAATGATCAGAAAGTTATCAAGGAATCATACGGCTGTTGTGTTGTTCTTTACATCACTGTACAATACATTGCAAAGCTCATTATTTCTATTTTTCCTTCATACAAAGTTGATAGAAAGCCCTTGATCGTTCAAAAGATATCACATCACAGCATAGATCATCTCCTTCAATATGTATTTTTGAAAATGTTTTCAACTAAACAGCTTTGTTATTGGAAAACAAAATTAGAATAAATTCAGAGCATCATCAATCAATGTTGCCATCAGGAAGTATGCCAGCGGTGGCACACTTTCCAAATAGTCTGGCCGGTATGAACCATTTTGACTGCCCAGGTCCTTTCCCCCCCAAGCAAATCTTATTTTACTCTCGAGTTTCATATTGGCTGTTCTGTTTAGGTTTGTGATGTGTCCTTAAAGAACCCATCTCTCTCCCTTTCACAAATCCACACCTATTGTTGAGGATTTTCAAAAGACTGTAATGACTGAAGGCCGTATCTGAATATCTCAATAGTGCATAAAACTACATTCAAGTTCAATTCAGTTCATTTAGATCATTTTAAAATGGAAACCTCAGATGCAAAGGGATTATGACCAATAGAAGACAAGTGAAAATCATTTTCAAGATCAAACCAAGATCGGTTAAAATAATGCTTCTGGACCTCCCTTTAGGATCTATATCAATGTGCACAGGCAGCTAATATTTATTGCAGTAGTGGCTGAAATCAAACTGACAAGTGGATTAGACCCAAACACAGCATCAAAGTGAAGTCCACATAACCCTAAAACATCTGTCTATTATGTACTAGAGCTGCCACGATTAATCGATTAGTCACGATTATGTCGACGAACAAAATCGTTGACAACTAATTTAGTAGTCGACGAATCGTTTTTTTGTTTGTTTTGTTTTTTTTTTACTTTGCTTTTCTCTCGAAACTGCGGCTGCAGCTTCCACTGCCGCGTCTTCCTTTCTGTCACATACACACACACACGACTGTACCGTAAATGATACCATAACACAGACCCTCCAGGAATTCACGATGTTGCGATTTGCAACCTCCACGCAACTTCAATGAATCCCCGTGAATTCAGGGCGGTGTTGTAATTTTAACCAATCACCGGGCGCATTTCCTCCGCAGCGGTGTGCCACGACCGGCTCTGAGTCGGCTTGGAAAGGCTCGAGGTTTACAGCGCCCGCCCGCCGGGACCTCACCGTTTCCCGGGCCCGTGGACTCTCATTAAAGGGTTAATGAGCTATCATCTTAATTGTTTTTATTTTCAGTTAGCTCATACTTGAGCTGAAAGCTAATGATCTGATCAGCTGCATGCTGGTGCAATAAGCTGTATGTTTTACAGTCAATGTAAGTATGATCTGATTAGTCGACTAATCAAAAAAATAATCGGTGATTAGTCGACTATCAAAATAATCGTTTGTGGCAGCCCTATTATGTACAACACTTTCAAACCCTAAACATGGGCTGACTATAGCTTGGACCATTTGCTATGGGAGACTGATAATTTCACTTGATTAACAAACTTGTGAGGATGAACATCTGGTAGCAATTAACCTTCAGACCTGCATTCATGCCCATGGACCTGCACGAGTCAGTAGAGCTGGGCTGTGCTCCAGTTCTTTAAAGCCTATTTCTTTCTACAACTCTGCTCTTTATCGCCAGACAGTGGAAAGGGTTAGAGTAATTCCCGTGTTTGTCTCCTTATAGCACTGGGTGTCAAAGAGCATTTTCACTGAAAGTTGGATAACACAAAAAAAAATCCCTGAATCATTGTCCTGAAGAACAATTGACTGATTTTTATCTGTCTGTCTGTATCGTTTGAAATAAACAACCTTACAGTAAGTCTCTGTTTTTATACTGTACGCCTGCACTGTGGCTGTCCACTTGTTAAGACTGGGTGCCAATAACAATGGTCTGTATTACAAGTATCCATCAATTAGTCATACTGATGCTTGGATCATGTTATAGATAAATCTGTCTTGTTTGACCTTGTTGCCATAGAGGATGATTTTGCCAGGCTCGTACAAATCATCCAGGGCTCAACATTTACTCTTGCCAATTCAGAATTGCTGTGTGTGCACGGCACTCTGGAAGAAATAAACAACATCATGGAGGCTGTGCAATCTTTATCCACCTGATCCACTCTTTTGTGGCCAAGGTTATAGGGGTAACACAATCTTGAGCGCGTTCTGTGTAATCGTATATAGGTCCTTCTGGTGTGAGATAGAGGAAAAAATTAATCCAGACAGCTTTGTGTCTGTGTGTGGTGCATTCACTTGCTATTGTAATGCTGTGGACATTCAATACTTACGTGCTGACTGCCAAACAGCACTGAAATCACAGACTTAATTGTCACTAAATTCAAAAACAACTAAATGTGTTTGCCATCAATGAGGATGATGTATAACTGGCAGTTCTGCCCATTAAAACGGCTATAGTTCATCGACTGATAGATATATGTTCCTCATAGCACATAAATGCACCAAAGCACAACAAGTGTCAGCTATGTGCACACAGCAGCTTGGAGGCTCAGATTTCTCTGAGCAGCTTGCTAAACCAAATGGTATACGCATGCAAAACAGTGGCCTGGTGCTTGAATATTGTCATAACAACAATGATAGAAGAAGAATTTACCATTCTGTTAACACTGAGCTGCGAGAAGAAGTGCTGTAATTACTGTATTTATTTCTTGTGTTTCTTTAGTGAAAAATGCAATGTGTTATCCGGAGGAGAGAAAAAAAAATAGTGCCAGCAGATTCAGACCTGCAGTTCTGGATCTGTTCCAGTCCAAGTTCTGCCGCCTATCAGCAAGAAAAGTGGAGAGAGCAGCAATTTACAGCTGCAGATGTAAACAAGTGGACCTCACTGCTGTGGATTTCCACTGGATATGAGCAACCTACTAGTTTTTTTCTTTTTCATGTAAGGAATTGTCTTTGACTGATTGGAACGCTGACAGACACCAGCCAGCAGGAAGAGGTTAAAAATCAACAAGTTTCATTAAATTTTTGGCCAGCTCACTGAATGAATGTCTATTGGCCACAGCTGATTAAATCTGCTGGCAACATTTGTCATTTTAGGCAATGGCTAAAGCCTGAGAATGAGAAGCAGCAGTAGATGAAGAAACATAACCCCATAAATCATCATTAAATTATTGTGATGTGAGGGGAAACTTAATGTATGTCTTAATGTATTCAAGTTTAACTGTGGCTCTGAAATTATCCTTTGTTTAATATACTGTAGAGCTTCTAATCTGAATGCAAATTTTGTTCTTTTTGCCATGAACAAAAAATTTAAAAAGTGGCTTAATGGCAAAGTTAACTTTACTCATCCCTCAGTGCAGAAATTCTTTTTTCCACTCAGGTTTTTACAGATAAAGGCCCAAAATACAATAAGAAACACACACAAAGGGCTTAGAGACAAGGAATGCAGCCAAGTAAAGGCAACCTGGGAGCAGTTAGGGGTTCAGTACTTTGCTCAAAGGCACCTCTTCAGCTACCAGTCAACACTCCTTACTGTGGTCCATGCTGGACTTGAACCAGCCACCTTTCAGGTCCCAGCCCCATACAGATGTAACATGTTTTGCATTCATATTACGAGGCGAGCTATTGGAGTTGATATTACCCCACTGACATTTATGCTAACTTGATCAATAACAAGTATGTTCATCTTTTGCCAATGAGTTCAGACATTTATGATCCACAGTGTTTCAGAGGAAGTTTGTTTGAGGAACTCAGGAGTCTGTCTTTAGTGCTGCTGCACCTGCTTTGAAAGTAAAAAGGGTTGCTTCATTTTTACTCATTTGGTTAACTAGAAGCAGCTGCTCCTTTGTTAGTCATTTGCTGCATTGTACAAAAGCTTTTTGTTTTCCAATAACCAGTGTTTTTTCATACCAAAGAAGTCTGTTTGTTACTTTTAATCATTTATATAATTTAATCAAAATTATTATTAGGATTTTGTTGCAAGTGACACATTGTTAAAACAGCTTGCAGATGTTCAGGTCAGACCAGGACATCAGTTGCACCATTAATGAATTTCTTTTTTAGGCTGTAGATCTGGATGTAATGCTGCACAATGTGTACTATATAAGAACAGTAATGGAGTGAATAACAGTAAAGCCTGCTGAAGCTGATAACAACAGACTGTTGATTTGACTGGAACATGCTGAAAAGATGTTCAAGGCCATGTCTCAGACATCAATTCAATTTTTATTGAGGAACTATTTGTTCCGGGTATAAAAATAGCCACTATTACTGGCTGTCTTGAAAATGTGTTGAAACAACACTTGCATAGCCCAAAATGCTTTCTATAGCCAGTCAGCACTCAGGCATACAAGTGTGAAGTGGCTGAAAGAACTTTTAGAAATGGAAATTAATGATAAAATAATTCACAAAATCTTTTTTTTTTTATTAAAAAAAATGGATTTTATGATTTTATTAAGACTGTCGCACATTGGCGCCAGAGGCTTAAACTCCTTTGAAGAAACTATTTTGCTAGACCGAATATATATATATATATATATATATATATATATAGCCTACTTAATTACTGTCTGCTTCTATTATACAACACTTGACTAGACCTGGAGCAATTAATTTTTGTAAGATATAAGGATACTATACTATATATTAGTCTACAGCTACAAGCTGTACCTGCAGCTGTGGCATCCATTGCCTGCAGGTGTTTAAACTGCTGTCACTTTCTTTGCCTGTAGGTGGCAACATCAACTGTTACTCTCAGGTGGCGCAGGCTGCAGTGGCAATGACGGACAGCTCCCTCTTGTTGGGTGAATCTGTGGCCTCCAAAAATGAATAAGTTACAAGCCTTGGATGTGGTGGATCTAAGTAAGCACGCTGTGCCATTAACTATTGATTTGTGGATAATAGATTTGAAACCTTGAGTTTATGGCCATTGCCATCTTGGCCATCATCTTTAAGTGCAGGAGTTACTTACTACCAACTAGAGCGTAGAGTTGGCGGCTCCATTTTCGAGCAGGAAAAATTAGTGGCCTCCCTGGTCAAACTTTCTTGTTATACAGATTAACAGTACATTAAAATGTTTCTGAACACATTGTAGCCATGTTCTGAAGCATACCCTGCTTTATCGTATATTTTACTCTAAATGGGACTATAATTGACAAAATGAACATCATGCTACATGGAAGAAGACTTTAAACCAGTGACTGAGAGCATAAACTCACAAGGAAACTGTTAACAGAGGTAATAAATCAGGTTAGAGGTAGGGTAATTTTGCCATCAGGTTGAATACAATCAGACCTCTTTTTGGAGTAAAGTCACTAGTAAGGCACTTGTACTGGCCTCACTGTTTAGACCTGGAAGCTCTGTCCACTAATATACGTCGTCACTGGTCACATCTAATAAAAATAATTAAAAGACTGAAGGCTTTACCTTTTCACCTTATTGGATTCATGCAAATAAGGCTCAGACATTGAAATTACGGATAACAGCAGGCACAATTTTCAGTTAGTCTTAGAAAGCCTGAGTCACCTGCAGTTACACTACAGGTAGCCTAATCATACGGCTTTCTCCATCTAATTCTCAAAACCCAATTAGCTTTTCCCTCCAAGTACAACAATTATTTACAAGAAACATTACACTCGGGACAAATTGAAGAGAACCTGCTCCTCATTTTTCAGTCACCATTTAAGTTGGTTTGACGTACAGTACCCTCACATTTTCAAGTACGCTCATTTTCTTTCTAGATGGAAAAAGCATCTGCAAACAGATGGTCGTAGCGAAATAATATAACTTTTTTTTTTTATTAACCTTCTGTTTTGTTGAGTAGGGCGTGGAAAACATCACACCAAGCAAATGGAATTAAAAAGCAATTTCTCAGAATAAAGCAAAATCTTTGGCACGGAACATGGAAAGGAGAAAAACAAGATCTCATGATTTATTGCGAGTGTTCAGATTTGGTCACCATTGATTAACTGTGTCCTTACTTGGCACCGCCTCAAACACTATGACTAAATGATGATTAAAAGGAACCAGTGAGGAGTGTAAGAGAAGGTGAAATAAATATGTTCTAGTTAATTCCAATAGATGTAAATAACGTCAGAGTCTACGTTTTTGTTCTTTTTCCACTTCATTTACTCTGTTGAAGGCTACTGATGAATATTAAATATGTTTGCCCAGTTTCTTTTGTCAGCGGAGATGGCTTACCATAATGACACTGCCAAGACTGTGTTGTTGTATTAATTTCGCAAACAAAAGCTATTCATCAGTGTTTTTCCATATCTATCACACTGTTTAACACCCAGGTGGGAATTGGAGCCAAACAATAAGAGATCTGATTCTCACAGTTAACAGGACATTTTGTCAGATCTCTCATTAACCTGATGTCATCATATTGTACACTCAAACAGGACACACAGCTGATCATAATTTTCAAATGTGCAGCTGTCCCAACAAGTTATGACAGTCGACAAATTAACACAGGGACAACAAACAATGATTGTTTTGTTTTTGTACATGGGTTTTTAATCGTTTGACACATTTTTCTTGTTCTACTTCATGCGAACAAAACTTTTAAAAGTATATATCGCTCTTTTGTGATGGGCTGAGGTCTTCACTATTGCCACGAGAAAATTCTTTGTTTTGTTTTTCTTTAATAGTGAGATAAAAAGTCTTTAAATACAAACTGGTATTTTACCTCATGGCAAAACTGGTGCTTGTTGAGTTGTGTTAACATTCTCTCCAGCCTCTCAATGAGCATTCATTCCCTTCCCACAGTCCCACTCAGATATACCCTTATCCTTCTTATCCTCAGGAAATCAATACCTACCTCAGCTACTTTGGGACTCAGCCATCCACACACATCAACTAAGAACTGATGGTTCAGAAGCACAAAGCAGAAATCCTTGGTGGAAATCTTTGCTTGCGTTAGCATCTTCAGGTGTATCTCAGCAAAATATACTGAGGAAACCGTAACAAGGTAACGTATCGTCATCATTACACAAGCTGGTTATAAGTGGTGTTATTTGTGCATGCTCCCTTAATGCAACGAGTCAGAGTCTTCAGGTGAAAACACTTCCACTACGTTACCAAAGTGAATATCAAACATTGAAATCAGTCCATTCCCTCATTAAAAATGAATTTCATGAAGTGTTGCCCAATGTCTTGGGGGGTTATTATTAAGTGCCTTTAATGGAGGTCAGTGAGGTTGGTTCAAGCCATTAATCTAATTGTGTGTCATTTAAATATCATAAATCAAATCATACATGTTTACATTTGACATTTCTTTGCACTTAACAGTGCAGTAATATCTTTTCCTGCTTCCTGTAATCATCAGTGCATGAATATTGATGTGGTATCTCTGCAGGCACTTCATCTAAAATGAATGAAGACGGGCCTCCAGCTCAGACAGATCTGCACAAACACGGCATGCTCATTAAAGACCAATTGTATAATAATGTGCACCTGTCTGGAGAAATGAAAGGTAGCCTTCCTGAACATGTTCCCTCCACAGACATCTGAAATTAGCCATTAAGAAATATACTATTTTGTTCTGTTTTATGTCCAGTGACTATGCCTGTTATGTTTAGTTTTACAGAAGAGTGTAACATTTTATTAACTGGCAAATGAATAGACTTGAGGATGACTACAGAGATTTAATGGTCGCTATTCAAGTTCAAGTTTAGGTTTTGTTTAATTGCCACATGTAATCATAGTGTGGTTCAGTCAGTACAAAGACAATCGTGGTCAAATGTTTCCTACAAAGTTACTGTCATTACACTGCAAGCTTTCACTCCAGCATTTACCATATTTAAACATTATGTTTATTGGTCATTTCACAAAAAGCAGACTGAAAAGTGATTCATGTATAATTTTCAGAAAATGTTATGGTAAATGCAGGAGCCATGACACCAGTGAAATATGGCTCTCTCTGGAATTATAGGCAATTTTATGGCGGGCAGTGCCAAGCCCAGATGGGATGGGTCAGATCACATGACTGTTCTGCATATCTCATATGCTAATTCTGCATATTACAATGGGAGCTGGGACCTGAGACCTGAACTTGGCAACCTGAGCAAACGGAGCTAATTTGAGTGTCAAAATCTAAATGAATTACATCATTCTGACGGGCTGTTTGTTTGAAGAGAAAAATCAAATCCTCATTATACTTCGACCAATATTCCCCATTTGTTGGCCTAATGGAGAAATATTTCAAGTTCCAGGAGGCAAACCTGACTTACTTCATTATGAATAAATTAATTTAAAAGGTCCGGTGTGTAAAATTTATCAGAATCTATTGGCAGAATATGACAGAAGAGGAATATAATATGCATGACTATGTTTTCATTAGTGTATAATTGCCTGAAAAATAATAACTGTTGCGTTTTCATTATATTAGAATGAGATGTTTGTATCTACAGACAGAGCGGGCACTCATCTATGGTGTCGGACATGTTGAAACACCATGTTTCTACAATAGCCCAGAACAAACAAGCCAAACACCGGGCCTTTCACGATTTTCTCCTACATGCTTGGAAGGGGAGGGTGAGGTGAGGGGTATTTAGTTGGCCACTTTACAGCTAGACGCCACTACATCCTACAATACTGGACCTTTAGTCTGAGGTGGAAATGTGTTAGATGACTGTGGTTTTGTCTTAGGGTGGCTCACACAAAACATCATCTGGTCGCAAGGTCAAAAGATCGCTGTGTGTGATCTCTAAGTTGAAGTTAAACCAAGTTTTGATTTTAAAAGTGCTTAACAACAGAAGTTACCAGACTATTTTTAACCTCAGGGTTAACTACACCACAATCCTCATGGTCACTCAGTTTGTAGGTGAGGGTGGTTAAACGCCAACCTGTTTATTCTGGTGTGTCATGACTATAAAATATTAAGAACCAATGCTCTGCAGAATCTAACCATGGACTCTGAATCATTAAAACAAATACTCTACTACTACCACTGGGAATCGCCAAAGCCAGAAATGTAAAAATCCTCTAAACCCTTTTGCCTTGAGGGCAGCGCCTTCATTTCACTTCACTTGCCCGCATCTGAGCAAATAATCTGTAACAGTCTGTGTTTGTCTGTTTGGCTCAGCCAGGTGGGTGAAACTGCTCATGCAAAGTACTAAGATCCTTCAAAATAACACACTAATGCTACTTCCATTAAGGTGAGCTTTTCTGCTTGTTTGCTGGAGGGCTTATTTCACAGAAAAGAGGTGCTTGCTAGGCATTAACAATGACAAATGCAAAAGCTTTTATGAACTGTGTATAATGTACACGTATAATAAACAGCCAGCACTTTGGGTGATTTTAGTCTTGGAGACCCTTCAGAAGACTACTCTCTTCTCACTGTGCAGCAACAGGAACATTTGCAATTGGACGTAGCAGACTGGTGTATTATTATAAACGTGGTTAATTTACAAGCCTCCGGAAAAACACTGAGACTGTCTGACTATTTGTCTGATATTTGTTCTCTCAAAAATGTCACAATGACACAAAAGTAAAAGCTCTTTCAGACACAACACGGCGACCTCAGCACCCCATCATTTTCAATTGCTTGCACCGCACCACAGCTTTTTTTTTTTTCTTTTGCTGCGTCAAGCAAAGCGCACAGCAGAGTGCACTGCTGGAGTGCACCAGCAAGTGCATTGCGAAATGCATTGCGTCTGAAAGGGTCATAATATTCATTGTTTGTAACAGCTTTCAAGAAGCACTTGGGTACAGCAGTGAACTTTTATGAGTCCCAGCAGCTTAACTAAAACAGGAAGGGTACAGCCTGTGTTCACAGCACAATGACTGGGAAATCAAAATGTCTGCATCAGTAACTGATGCAAGTCATATCTGTTGCTGCATCTAGTCTGTTGACATACTGCTCTTTGAAGCTCGCCGAGTACAGGCTGCACCAAAAGGCTATTCTTCCCATATTGCGCTGCTTATCACTTTCATTTTTTTTCCTTGGAGACATTCCAAAGAGCTAATTCTTTTTTCCTGGATGGCTGAAGGCAGTCAGGCCAATCCTGTGGAGTAACTTCTGCCATGCTGCACTGCACCTACTACAAACCAAACAGGGTCATGACTAGAGGGTATCTGCATGCTGTTGAAGTGACATTCCTCTCTGCAGTGTTGGTGTGCGTTGTACGATCCGGAGTAGCTACCTGATGTCAATATTACTGGAGGCCATAGGACAGGATGTCATAATGAACAGCCTGAATAAGCTACACCTACCATAATTAGTTGTTTTCTGAAGCTAGATACTTCATTAATTAAACTTTATTTCTATATTTGTGGCACAGAAACATTGATATGTCTCCAATTACTACAGAGGTATAATGAAAGGTAGTTTCTTGGAAATTTCTATTTACAATGACAAATTAATATATTTTTAGAATGTTTGTTTTGGAGTGTGTCTGTCTTTGGGCCTGTGTTTTGGCTTCTGCTTATAAGGTAACATCTGTAAAAAGACATAATTGTGTCACTATCACAATTTTCATCCATCAGTTTACCCATCTTCAGCCACATCCATAGCCAGGTTTCATTAAAATTAACTTGAATTCTTGGGTGTGACTGATTCTTTACACTATCTCACTACTGAGGTCCTGCATTTGACATGAGAGCCTGTATCATATGAGTGGCAGGTTCAGCTTGTGTGAGTCAGCATCAAGGACATTTGTAAAGTTGCAATACGTTTGTGTGATGTTTTTTCCCCAATGCCAACACATTACCCTAATGTAAGCTGCAAATTTCTCTGGGCTAACTCACTTATTAACTACAGCAGTAACATTTGTGCTACAACAAAGGCAAGCAGCAGCATCACATGTTACCCAGCAATGATTTATATGCCTTTGCTTTGTACCGTTAAATAATTTATTGCTGGCTAAAATCAATACCAATTATCTTCATATATAAGTTAGTATAATGGATCATGTTAGCATGTTAGGTAATTTGATAAGATGTAATATATCCAATATCTAACATATCCAATATAGCAAGGAAGGAAGTAAAGTTTATTCAGATGTAACCCAGTGACGTTGCATGCAACCGGCTGGCATTTTGAGGCAAAAGGACAAAGTAACTGCAAACAAGACGGACAACGTACAATTCTTTTGTGTTAGCAAACAAGCTAGTCAGTAAATCCACGATATCACAATACATTTTCAGCAAAAAGTTAGCTAGTGAAGCAGAGAGAGAGGGCACTTGGGAAGGTGTATGATAGATGAATCCTTTGGATTTCCCTGGAAGGCCTTTACATAGAAATCAGTCCACAGGCGATTACAGGGGAGAAAGTCATGGAAGTGCACTTTTTTTTTTAAAAGTTGAATTACAAGCTGTTCATCTATTAGCAATAAAAAGTGAGTTAAACATAAAATTAGTACATAAAAACGAATGGCACCCTTAAGTAAAATGTGAAAGTTATAAGGGCTGATATTTGTAAAATGTACTAATAATTGTGTATGGTTAAGCAGGGTACTCCAAACATCCCACCACAGAAACATTTCAAGCTCCTCCTAGGGGATCCTGAGGCGTTCTCAGGCCAGATGGGATAAGAAATCCCTCCAGTGGGTTCTGGGTCTGCCCTGGGGTCTCCTACTAGTTTGACATGCCTGGGAAACCTTTAATCGAAGGTGCCTACAGGTATCTTAATCAAATGCCTGAACCACCTCAGCTGGCTCCTTTCAACATGAACAAGCAGGTTCTACTTCAAGCTCCCTCTGGATGTCCGAGCTCCTCACCCTATCTCCCAAGACTGAGCCCAGCAACTTAACAGAGGAAACTCATTTCGGCCGCTTGTATCTCCGATCTTATTCTGTCGGTCACTACCCAAAGCTCACGGCCATAGGTGAAGGATGGAACATAGATTCAGTAGTATATTAAGAGCTTTGCCTTCAGGCTCAGCTCCCTCCTCGCTGCAAAAGATCCAGGACAACTCCTGCATTACTGCTGACACTGCACCAATCCGCCTGTCCATCTCACAGTCCATTTTACCATCCCCTGAGAACAAGATCCAGAGATACTTAAACTCATTCACTTGGGGCAGAAACCCAACACACATTTCACCTTTTTCTGGTAGAGGGGGCCATGGCCTCAGACTCTTACCCTGGCTGCTTCACACTCAGTGTGCAAACCGCCCCGTTGCATACTGAAGACCACAATGTGATGAAGTGAACAGAACCATGTCACCTGCAAAAAAGCAGAAATGCATTTCTGAGGTTTCCAAACTGGACTCCACACTCCAGCTCTGTGAGACAAGTAGCAGCATTGTCCACCCATCCAATACCCAGTTAAAACATACTATTTCAAGATGAATGAGTAATCATGACAAACAGCTCAACTTCAATGTTGAATATCATTTTCATGTAGCACTTCTTTACAAACAAACTTTAGAAGCAATGGATACTTTTATGCCATTGTGAAATGGTTCCCTATTGTTTAACAATGCGGTAACCTGGCAACAAAGCACAGAGCAAACAAACATCACTCAAGAAAGTACAGACACCCTGCAGCCATGAGCCCTGAACAGGCTGCAGGCTGCAGCATCATTTTCATCCTTCTGTGCCTCAGCACACAAAATGTATCCCTTCTTTGTGTTGCAAGACGATTTTCTGTGACTGATACAACTACACCAGTACGGATGAGAGCAGTGGGGGGTCTTTCTGCCTTTTTGCCTTCCAAATCATGATGTGTTTGAAAACTAATTAATGTTTAAAGAAAAAATGCATGATGTTCATCCAAAAATGCAAAAAACGGTAGTGACTTCTTCATTCTTTAATCATTTTCTCCAAATTGCTTAACGACTGGGAAAACAATTTTAAAATGGTTAACCTAAATGTCTGCATGTAGTGTAACAGCTGTAACATGGTTGTGTCGCTCAAAGGCAGAAGCGCACCAGAAACACCAAAGCACCGTGTCTGTACTTTATTCTCTACTACAGGGAGGCATGAAGCACGGTCAGCGCGGTCAGCGTGGTCAGCACGGTCAGCACACACAGTGGCGGGCTGCCTGATGTGTGAAACAAGTCCACTCAAAAGTAAGACAAAATATTGCACGAGCTCAGCTGCACACACATTGCCTTAGGTCCAATGATAGCCTTAAATTTACGCTGGCAGTAATATATATATATATATAAAAAAAAAAAACTGGCACACAAATAATTTTATATTTAGTTTTAAACAAGTCACAATTTAGCATGACCTCTTACAATCGCCTCAAACCATGTTTCTGTAATTGCAGGCTAGTAAACGTTCTGGATTTACTTCAAACATCTTTGCTTACAGTATTTTTGAGGGAGTTCATTATTTTTTTGCAGAAATTAGGTCAGTTTGATACAAAGAAAACAAAAAAAATACTCATGAAATGCGCATGACGGCGTCAATACACTGTTTAACAACTGGAGGTTATTTTTTAAGCAGTGTAGAGCAGTTGTTATGGATAAATGAAACAAAATGTAGAAAAGGTCTGCGACCAATGTTTACTACGCGACCCCTGTCAAGTGGTCTAAAAATACAGCCAGCTGACAACAGCATAATAGCACTTTTGAAAACCCTTTGTAGAGAGTAAAACATCTTGTTTATTTTTAGTCAAGATGTCTGGTTTTATTACTAGAACACACACACAAGGACAAATCCATGTGGCCTATATAAACCTAGTGTACTGTATGTATGGGAGCATTTTCTAGAAGTTGAACCATATACTGTATCATCAAACCTGTACATACCTTTGGTGTATATGCAACCACAGCTTTAATTACAGCTGCAGTTGCTTTATATGTTACCAAAGTTTCTTAAATCATTTAGCAGTGCACATGTGTTAAATGATTACTTATTTAGCACTTTAGTAAAGTTTCATGGGTCCATGTTTGTTGAGATATAAAGATTCACAGTGGTCATCATCTGCCATGGATCAGGCAGCATCTTTTAAAATGGCGTCAACATCAAATTTTTGTGATATTTTGGTTTATGTTGTAGGAAAGGAGGACAAACTGCCGGTGGAAACATACTGATAATTGCACGGTTGGAATGCGACGCATGCTGACGCTGACTTGATTTAGAGAAGACCATCTTTCATCCACACACTGTGTTTACCAACAGCGAGAGGAAGTATTTTTCAAAAATCTTGCCTGGGTTGTCTCATTAAAAAGCCCATCCTTTAAAATCTCCCATGTGGATATCTTAAGAATAGCCTCACAATAACATTCAACCTTTAATTTTACACAGGGTGGAAAATTGCTCACTAAAATTGCTAACAATTTTCTTTTTTTTTATTTTTATAATGGCTTACTGTGCAAGGAATAAACATAAAGAATATATGTGAAACTCAAAAAAATGTCAATGGAGAATTTGTTGCTACAACTCTACACTCTTCCTAATGGTGTTATAGATTTTAAGAGATATAAGCAGACTCCATGCGGCGATAGATCTGCTGCTCATCTCCACTTCAAAATCAGGGTATATAGCCTGTCCTACCGCACACTGCTGCTCTGCATCCCTACCGCCGACTAGGTTTATATGAGGTGAAGGAGCTTCTCACAGTGGGAAGGGAAAGGGAGACAGGGAACGAGAGAGAGATCAAGAGGAAAGGAAATCATACTGTACTTATGTTCAGTCATGCCTTGTGGACGGCACAGCGAGAAAACATCTAAAAGCACGGTAAAGAACGTCACATACTAACTAAATATGCTTTAATACAGACACATGCTGCTCCTCTGCCGACCTGAGCCATTCTGGGTAAATATATTTCAACTGCCTGCATGCAAAACACCCACAGTTTTCTGGCCATCTCCTGGAGACTGACTATGCTCTAAAAGTTCCAAAACCCAAAACTTCGGTGAGAAAAAAAAATCTACACTGTCCATGAATGTGTGCTGGACTAGACCTCGGACTCCAATTAAAACTGTAGAATTGAAATTACTTTGATATTATAGATTTCTAACATCTCATCTTGTGTGTGTGCGAGTAATCTTCTCAATTTTAATTATTTTAATGATCATCTCAATGACAAGCCTTTACATGGTGTAAAAAAGGTCCTCATTAACTGCTGATTTTAACAGCTATAATGACAATGATGACGTTTCTAGGTTATCGGAGCTGTTGATGTTACCAATTAGTCTTTAAAAAAAAAAAAATAAAAAAAAAAACAAGCAAATTTTAGAACTAAACTTATTAAACAACCAAACACCCCAAATAAGAAAAAGAAACAACACTCAAATTTCTCAATTTTGAAGTTGGTCTGTGGCTATGTGCTGTTCAAGAAGCCTGACGGCGTGGTGAGTCTTTCTTTACATTAATGATTAAGGTGATTGCCACACACCAGTTTTCATTAGCAGTCGTAGCTTGTTTGATGAGATGAAAGATCTGGTGAAGAGAACTGAACTTTAAAGCACGCAATTGTTTTAGGATAATCGCCTTAACAGCTTTTAGCTGGAACCTCCGGGATTTCGGCGCTGTGAAGCATCAGCAGCACTAGCATTAGTTGCACTGCTAAAATTAACACTGCACTGCTAACAGTAACATTTATAATTATAGAAATATTGATATTTTAAGATGTGACTTAAAAGCAGTTTGTCTTTATGACCATGAACCATTTTGAACTCTGTCAAGTGTCTCTTTGTTCTATTGAAGTTGGCTTCTCTCCGTCTGACTGGACTGGAAGCTGCTGCATGATTTCGTTTGTTTCTTTTCAAGTAGAACTGATAAATTTAAATGCGATTACGCCTGACACATGTATCAGCTCAAATACTATGCAGAGGTGTAGGTGCAGTGAGGTGAATCAGTTTGTTTTTGTGTGTACAGGCACCTCTAGAGATGTATCATGCACCATCACATAAGGTTGTTTGCGTTCCAAGGTCTGACATGCAATCACGCGCTTGTGTTTCGTGACCTATTTAAGGCGATGCGTGAGGGGTGAGCAGTGAGAGAGAATAACAACATCGGTGAACAGTTCCACTTCCCAAACAACAGGGTGTCTTGTGCTGATGACCCCTTCTACATGTCGCCGCATGGCTCAAACAGTGCAAATGATTGGCTGGCAAGTTCATAAACATCTGCTCTCTTCAGGTGTAAAACTCCCCTCATGCAAACAAACGATGTAATAATATTTAGACCACATGCAGTTAAATAATTATAGTGATATTATAGTGAAATGTTCAGAATTATTGGCCAGTAGACTAATAGAAACACAGGTGATAAAAATAATGACTCCCTGTCATTTTGCTGTTTCAGTTTTAGGGTTCTGGTCTTGTGCGTGCTGACTCACTGTCACACTGTTGTGATTTACTAGGGCACTTGAACAGAACAGAGCCATCATTAATGTTATTAGTAACACCTGTGCCTCTTCGACAATGACAAGTCTGCTGTGAAAAAGACCTGCAGCAGGAAGTCGAAGAAAAATCCAGCCAGTTTCGAATAAATAGACCAATGACAACGAACGGATAAATGAACTGTGCAGCATTCAAATCAGAATAATTCATCAGAACATGAACACAGGCTGACATTCATGTTCTTGTATGGCGCTTATAGCATAAATATTCTACTTGGAGTAGATGCTGATGTCGTTCCATTGGAGGTTAAAAAAAGAGAAGAAAGTGTAGAAACGGTCTGCCTAGGCCATCAGGACAAATTAACATAACCAAATAGGAAGCACAGAAGCTGCAGACTCACAGCTGGAAATGAAGTTTGTGATCAAACCGTGCGGGTTATTGGCTTTAATTAGGTCTAACTGCCTTGGGCTGTATTTGTAGCTTTAGCAATGACACCTGGGAGCAAAACAATCTGTGTGCAGGGATCATTAGTGCCCACCTTTCTCCCACCTCAGGCACAGGTAACAGTGTTAGCTGGACAAAAATACCTGAGGAAACAAGTGGAGGACAGGGAGGTGTCCCCGCATGAGTCCAGAATTATTCGAAAATGATGAAAAATAGAGCTCATTCAGATCTGGAGTTTTTCCACAGTGAAAGTTACTTTTCATGTGAAGAGCTGACATGTGAGAAAGTTTTTAGTTTAGAAAGATTAGTCCGTAAAAGTAATCTGCCATTATTAAACAGTGGGCAGCATATAAAGAGGTAAATACCGGATGTCAGCACCGAGCACTGCTTTGCCAAGTTTACTCCCTCAAAGGAAAACACTCTGTCCCATGAGGCCACGTTTATATTAATAATTGCTTGGCATAATAGCAGATGTTGGCGCAGCACTTTTTATAAATATATTAATGTGTCACCCATATAACCTGCACAGTCAAATAAGTAAACTGTAAATGCATTTCACACCTTCTTTTGGACTTTCTTCTGAGGTGTAATGCCAAAGGTTTGGACTTTTCAGCTCAACTCCTGCCACACAGCTCTCTTTTACATAATCCAAAGCCATTTCTCACTGCTTGCCTTACCTATAATGAGTAGAGCAGAGTAAAGGGCATATTCTAAATGTCATTTCATGCACTATTCAAACAGACAAGCTAAGGATATATTGGTAAACATAACGGTGTTGCTTTGCCAGATGAAACAGTGTGTGTGAGGCTAAGATCAATTTCACAGCCAACTATATCTTTTGCTTCATGAATTTAAATGTTTGTCCAGATATTTTCTGACGCCCCGAAGCTCAAGAACGGCTAAATGTACAAATGTCTCTTAAATAAACAGATAAAATACACTGTATGTACATTTCTTTTCCCTTTATTGGTAATATTTTAACATTTAATACGCCTACTACTCAGCAGCCATCCAGTGAACAGTTCCTATCCATAACCTGGACTTTGTTTTAAACTACTGCTTGAATCAGGCGACAGTACATCACTGATTTCCTCATGTTTTGTGTCTTTTACACCAATTTCACTTTTACTTGACAAAGGAATCTGGACCATACTTCACTTGTGTTTTGTGTGATGGCATTTGTCAGACAATTTTGGAAGTCGGGCAAAGGTTCATGTCACTAAATGAAACACCACTGACCTAAATGATGAAGGGTATTGAATCATAGGCACTCTACTGTATACTTCCAACATGTCCTCAGAAAAGCAACAGAAAATTGCAACTGAAAGTATATATCATCTGTGCTGAAAGGTAATTCACTGTCCTTAGTTTATTTAGCGAATCACATTAGAGCACTGAGCACACATTTATTCCATTTTCTATGTCTGATTGATGTTGACTACAAAAATAATGGGGCATCCGGGACCTTTGGCTACTTTTATGCAATAAAAATCATTTTTATTATCTTCTTCTTTTGTCTTCTCAAACTCTTAAAACAAACTCATTCTGGCATTGACCGTGAGATTCCAGTTTCTATGAGCGCTGTTAATGAACTAAATACAATTCCATTTTATGATATTGTGCATTTTTGACAGTTGACCAGCCTCTTATTATACATTAGGGCACTTAAGCATCTTTTTCCAAAGTGACGATTTCTAAGATGATTTAATCTGTGGCCTAAGGAAATCATGTTCTGAGTTTTAATAAGCATAAATGCATTCTTGTTCTTGGAATATTCAAGAACACTTACAGGGCTAATTTACCACTTTTATTTTCATCGGATGGATGATGAATACGCTAATTTAAATCCTTTACCCTCGACCATTTTATTATTTTTTTAATCAAATACTGTAGAGGAAAGAGTGGGGACAAGTTGAAACTGTCGCCTGGAATGATTCATGTTAAATTTACCAGTGTGTAGGTAAAAAGTTATTGTGGAATAGGTAAATGAAAAACAATGTAAATTACCTATTACACGTTGAGCTTGCAGGCAGTCAAATGTAACCCTAATCATAATTTATTTGGGTTTAATGCAGCACTGATTCACACAGTCTTCTGTTGTTCGTCATACTTTACTTTAACTAAAGCACCTACAGTTTACCGCTGTGCAAATAGTTGACTTTTTTTTTTCCAGGTTTAATCTCTCCTTTTGTATTCAAGCTCTTGACCTTTTGGTCACAATCTGGCATAACCACAAAGCCATTAGCACGTAGGGTTTAATGTCTCATCCTAATATGAATCGCTTTTCATGTTGGCTTACATTTTTTCCACCCAAACAGAATAACACCAATCATTAAATGTGAACCTTCACACAAACATCTCACATCAGTAAAGAATAGAATAATTGGCATTGCATAACAGACTTTGCTAATTTTCTAAACTGACAAACACACGAGAAAATAAAATACACACCTGCTTGTAAAAGTCATCCACCAAAGTCAGAATAAACACAATAAAAAAGAACCTGAAGTAGAAAATGCCATTGTGTGACATTAAAAGGGTAATAGTCAATTCCAGTATGATGGAACTGGACAATAATGATAAATTCTTTAAATCTGACTATAATGCATGTTTACGTATAGCCTATGGTGCTGCTGTAAGCATGAAAAAAAACATTTTTATTAATTTATTTAGGTTTTGATTTTTCCTTTCTTTCGGCATTTCGGTTACTAACAGTAGACAGAGAGAGAGGATGACAAGCAGCAAAGTGGCCAAGCTAGATTCAAACCCAGGGTGCTGCGTTAAGGACTCCGCCTGAGGGTAGTGGTATGTGCCCCGGTTTCCATTTATATTTATCAGAAAATGGATTCACTGTAATTAACCTTTAAATATAATCTTTGATCCACTTTTTTTTTTACATTTTTGCAAGAACCAGAACACATATTTATTTTTATTTTTAGAAATAATTATTTCTCCATTTCATACTGGGTACAATTCTTAAAAATCGCATATGTTCAAATGAACCAACTGCATCTATCATGGTTTGTTAAGTTTGTCTGATATTCACACATTACATACAGGCTGATTTTTATAATATAATAAACACCATGACTGTCTGATGTACAAGAAAGGAATGTTTAAAAACACATAAGTACATAGATGAAAAGATTTTTTTTTATTTTTAATCTACTTTATTTAGTACATAGATGAAAAGAGCTTGGAGTTCGACAGTTCTTTAGTTCTGACGCTAAAACCCTGCTCTTAATTGATTTATGTATTTCTTAGAAAGAGTCTTCCTGTCACCTTGTTCAGTGCTATATGCTCTTCATTCAATTTAAGCTGCATAAAACCTCAAAATCCCTCCAAGGTTATATCTTATTCTCCATGTCAGGTCACCTACTTGGTCAGATAAAGTGTTTGGCATGTCTGTGCTGATGAATCACAGCCGTATGTACCTCGGAGGCCTCAGCATTCAAAAAGATCATGCTTTAGCTTTGAAATCCAAAGTTTCTTAAACCAAATGCAACCAGTGAGAAAAAAAAAAACTACCTAAAAACTCAAATCTAACACAATGACAGACTAGTTTCTAGTGGTTAGACTAGTTTCAGCTATTTAATGAGTATAATTTTATTTATTTTCCCATTCATTCTTCCACAATAGAGGAGCTTTCTGAAAAATAAGCAAGACATAACTCACATGTTTAATCAAACACTGTAGAGCTTTGTTTACAGGGGTGATTAGACAAATTAAAAGCAGAAAAAGACGTTAAGAGCTTTATTTTCATTTACCAAAGCTCACTGTGAAACCTAGTTTACATTGATTGGTT
This sequence comes from Larimichthys crocea, assembly GCF_000972845.2. Lineage (NCBI taxonomy): Eukaryota > Metazoa > Chordata > Actinopteri > Sciaenidae > Larimichthys > Larimichthys crocea. The sequence continues at coordinate 39,212,121 of NC_040011.1, read as the reverse complement.
GCAGATGTTACATCTGATGCAGAGACGAGATGAGATGGAGAATGCAATGAGGCCACCTAAATGTAGGATTAGAAACAGAATACCTCTGTAAGAAAACATTTAAATCTGCGGTGGGTATGTTTTGATGTGTTCACAGAAAAAAAAATACTCTGAATGGATATGAGTAACTTTCATCATGAGCTGGGCTGCAGTTTACCCCCCATATATGTTAATATTATGTAATATTTTAAAGCAATAGAAAACACGTTATTGCACTGAATGTTATAGACTGCACATGTGTTTGTTTATGTGTGTGTGTGTGTGTGTGTTTGTTTAGCCCAGAAGAACGCTACCGGCAGCGAGCTGCAGGGAGGCCCTGCACGGATGGATGGACTTGTGTTACGGTACTGCTCAGCAGCGCTGATAGCGACATTGCTCTGCTATTTGCTTTCAAAATGTGTTTTGCAGCTCAGGTATCTCACCAGTCGAAGAAAATATGGAGCAGGAGAGTGTTCCTTGAAACTTACAGCAACTTGAGAAAGAAAACAAAACACCTGCGTGATCTTTAAAAAGCAAATTCACCTTGTTTTGCATGCAACAGCACCCATCAATTACACACACTGCGACTGCATCTTGTCTCAATCATTGGTTACTCAAACACGGTAATTGTTCTCGCAGGAAGTAACAAGAAAGGGTAACACATTGCTCAATAACACTTCCTCTCTAATGTGCTCTGCTCCACTGATTATTCTCCATGATGACACTATTACTCTCCTCCCCTGGCAAAACCGATAAACAAATTGACTGCATAAACTAAACCTCAACCCACCAACACAGGCATAAACGTTTTAACCGTTTTTTCACGGTGTCATCTGGAGGTTCGCTCTCCAAAGGCTAAATGACCCAAGAAAGTTTTGCAGCTAATTCCCAGTGAACCCTCTGCAGTACAGCACTTTTCTGCTCAAGATGAATCTTTTAGCTTGAAGCATTTGGGGCTACAAGAAGATGGGCCTAATGCACTTCTCATCTTAAACACTGCACTCTACATTTAAGCGCTCTGAAGTCTGAAGACGCTGCTGCATGATTCACTCAAAGTGCTGTCTGGAACAGCGGATAGTGTCAGGCCTTTTTCCAGTGGTTGAAGAGGAGGCCTTATTTTTTTTTAAACTGACAATTTAGGAAAAAAAAAAAAAAAAGTCCCACTCTCTGCAGCAACTAGTCAAAGAAATGTGTTGAATAAAGACTTGTTATTTCTGTAAGTTGACTTGCAGCCATTTGAAGAAATGCACCAATCTCATCCATACTTGTCTCTGTATTTCTGCCACTTTCTTTTTTATCAGTAGCTAAGGTAGCTATGATGGAAAAGGACGTTGCCTACTAATGACATGGAGTGTTGCTGGAAGCGTGTAACTGACCCAGAGCCTGACTCATGCTCAACATGAAGCATGAACATGGCATTGCAAAGCTGTTTCAGAAGAAACTACACTGTGTTGATAGCACTGTAATAAAATGTAATCCAGTGCAACAATGTGGCTGTTTTTTGTGTTTTTACTAGTTTTTGGACCCAAAAATGAGTTTTATAGTATATCGGTATATACAATAGCAGGTCAGCTATCGTGAGAACACATGTTTTCATCCTGCTCCAGCCTCTTTTTTCACATTGTTCAGCAACAGTGCTATGATTGCATTTGTGCCTTTGCTCACCGAAATTAATTGGCTAAACCCATGTGCACTTTCTGTTTGAGTTAGCAACTGTACTAGTGCCCAGTTTGAGCAAAGGAGAAGCCAATGTATCACCACAGTCACAAGGAAGGCCTTGAATGAGTTCCAAGTTAACTTTCCAAGGATGAAATGAGTATCAGAGCCATTTCTTTTTTCTTTCAGAGAGAAAAAATATATATATTTGACAGGGTGATACAGCTGAAGAGAAAAAAAATATTTTTATAGCAGCTTGACCTTTGTGCATGTGGACATCCGTTTAGATTTAAAGTGTTGTTTTGTTTCTCTTTGACCTTCCCAGCAAATTATTTTATTGTCTAAATTGTGGCGATACAATTGATTAAGTCGATCTCAAGCTCTGAATTATGTGTTAGTTACACTTAACGCTGGAACAGGCAGTGTTTTATTTGACTATGTGTGTGTTTGTAAATCATTTACCTGGGAAGTAGCTAGAACATTAAAGTGATTGTGTAAATATATTAAATCAACGGACTGAGTTATGGGTGACAAAATGGAACTACGTGATTGGGAGAGTGTCTTGTGCAAAACCAGAGCTCTCCAGCTCACGTAGACTTGAATCTGCCAGCCCTAAATGCCTCACGAGCTATTAAGAAACCCAGGCCACACATTATGTGAGCTGATATCTGATTGACTTCTTCACTAATTGAGGTGTTCTCCTATTCTCACTGGGGGGAAATCAGGGAACAGAAGCTTGTATAAAACCTGTTCATGATTACCACCAAACAAAACATTGACCGTCTATTGATTACACTGTGATTGGTGTGATTTGACTTTGGAGGGTTTCATTCAGATAAAGCCTGTGAGTGAGTGAGTGCAGTCCTCTGCAGTCGCCTGCCATCTCCCCCATATGCCACAGTTTCATAATGATTTCATGCACCAATGAGTTGCTCATTCTATTGAAAATAAATGCATGTTCACTGCAATTTATTATTAGCTTCCATTCTGCTGAACAAACGAGTACAAACAAGCCCCCTCACACCTCGGTCATCATATCATAGTCAGGTTTTTGACCACACAATGATGCCATTTACTGGGACTTCACTGAGGAGCTCCTAAATATTTATGGTAGCGGGGGTTATTTATTTATTCTTTTTCTAATTAACACTACAAATAAAATATGATTTCTACCGAGTCAAATGTTTAATTAGTATTATATTAATCTTCAAATAGGTAAAACACAGAAACATATCTCTGTTTTTGAATGGCTTGGCTGGTAAACAGTACTGAAGTGCTCCTACTTGCATCTGTGATATGACAATACGTTGACATGTCAATAGAGTAATTAAGAGGTCTGCTAGTACCTCAAAAGAGAAATGGTGATTAGAGTTTAAAGGAAGGGAGAAAAAACAAACAAACCGCAAAGATGAATGCCGCTCAATATTCCAATAATTACTTAGCATGTTTTTGTCAGTGTGTGTGTGGTCTCTATTAACCTCAGCTCACCTTTGAACTTTTTAAAATGGTTAATAAGGAGGAATTATATAGGGTGTTGAGGATGAAGCCATTATGACTGGCCTCCTACTGATATGATAGGACTGCTATATTCTTGTGCTGTCTAAAGATTTGCAATCATCCAGAGGAAGCAGTTAATGTGACAGTTCTGCAGGGGAACTTGAAAACCAGGAAATGTAGATTTGAATGTGGACTGGATCAACTCGTATAGACAGGACATCAACTAGCTTTAGTTCTCCTAACAGCTTTTCAAAAACATCTGTAGCTAGAATTTCAAGGGTACATGAAGGGAAGATGGTGCAGCTCTCTCTCGGTCAGGCCATGACCGCAGACCAGTGAAATAGACTCCAACCGTGAGATGCAATCACACTCTACATTCTATCTTCTCTCTCCTGTAATCTCTTGGGAATATCTGTCCAGAAAGTTTGGCATTTCTCAGTGTGGTACCTTTAGATATTATATATAAGCACAGTTCATTTCAAATTAAACACATCGGTTTGGCGTATAGGGATGTGGGAGCAGTACTGTGAAAATAAACAAGCACTTGTCAGTCCAGGCAGTTAAACTGTTAGACATATTTTTTACTATGGATGTTCCTGACCACCACTTTGGCTGCCAATTAAATGGATATTTATATTTAGACTAGTCTATAAGTCAGAAAACAGACAGAAAACAGTCATAAACAAAAAGATACACACAAACTGCAACACACACAGCTTGGCTTCACAAGTTATTCTGTTTACATACCCCGGTACTATGACCTATATCCTGTTACATGCATTTGACACGGGGTCAGTTTGTTATCATCTGCATTTAAATGTCAGTAGACGTGTTAGACTACTTCTGAATTATGAAACATGTTGACAATATCTCCCAGACAGAAAATGCTGTGAATGATAAAGAAAATGAAGATGGCGTTCATGTTATTAGACGATGAGAGACAGGTCACTCTCATGGCTGGCTTTATTGTTGTGGGATAACGTCATATGTTATTCCTTTCAAGGCTTTATTATACATTTTGTCCCCACCGCTGGCTGGATTAACTTTGTGGTGAATTACAAAACGTACATGACACAGCATCAGGGCGTGATGAGAAGTTAGACTATAATGTTACTGCTGTATGTTAGCTAACTAAACATATTCTGTCAATCAGTATATCAGCTGACAGGTCTTTTATAATGTGATTGCTAGTTTCTCAGTGCTTAATTACATAACATTCACGTTACATTTAGTCATTTAGCTGACGCTTTTATCAAGAACAATTTACAAAAAAATCAAAGTAAAGTTCGACTAGGACATGTTAGTGCAGCAATAAGTGTTGTGACAGTAGTAGAGAGGATATATTTAACATGTCCAGTTTTGGTATTGCTAGGAGAGGAGGTACTCTGCGTATTTTTCTTTTGGATGCCAATTCCACCATCCTTTTTCGGCTGGATAGTGCCATCTCAAACAGATTTGTTCTGTAATGTTTGATCGATTAAGAGTGGAATTGGGTTGTTAAATCCCAAAGTAGAGAAATATAATAAAACTTCTGAAGCAGGACAAGGATGACATCTTGTAAAAACCAGCACAGGGATAGGGGGTCACCATCTACTGTGAGATGGCAGCATGGCTAGTGGGGTGGCTGCATAACATCTTAGAAGCAACATTAATAAAATGCTGATGATAAGTTTAACCAACTTTGTTGTCACACTTTGTCATGTCCAGGAAACTTTGTTAAGTTTACTCATTCAGTTTTGTCTCATGTCTATGTGATTTCCTGTTTTATTTTGGTTCCACTTCCTGTCTGTGTCTATTGTCACCAGTTTTACTTTCTCCCTTTTGTCTGTTTTCCCGCCCTTGGGATTACCCGTCCCCGCCCTGATTGTTTCCACCTGTGCCCTTACCTTGTGTGTGTATATATAGTCCATGTCTGCCTTTGTCCTGTGCCAGTTTGTCCTGTCCCATGTGTCAGAGAACAAGTGTTTTATCCATTCCATTGCCAGGTCTTGTTGTTTTGTTACTTTGTTCGTTCTAGAGTGATTTTCTGTTCGTTTTCTTAGTTCTAGCATAGTGTTATTGTTATTTGTTCTTTCTTAGTCTAGCTTTAGTTCAATGAGTTTTAGTTTCTTAAATTAGTAAAGAGTTTTTTCCTCTGTCAAGAGGGGAAAAAAAACTACTTTTGAAAATTTTGTTTGAGAGTTGTGCATTTGGGTTCTGGTCCATAGTTTGGTTGTGACAAACTTACTTATAAATAGTTGTGACTGTCAGTGACCAGAAGGTACAGGTTAATTCAAGACGCAAGAAAAAAAAATAAAGTTAAAGAACTGTCCAGAATGCTAAGAAAGCTTTACATGTATTTCTTTAGTCAGACAATTAATTAATGTTAAGAGTCAAATGAGATTTTTAGGGTTGAGATGAAGCGTGAATTAAAATCTTTTGTGTTCACCATGAGATGCGTTTTCATAAAACTGCCAGCCTGGGAGGCAGAAGGAAACACCGTTGCCAAACTCGAGCATTCATGAAGTCAGAGTGTATAAGGAAAATTCTAGTTCATTTATTTAAAGTGGACGCTAAGCACTCTTACAGAAGAGTAGTCCATCAGAGGGTCTGAATGTTTGGAATTGGAGGCAGCAGGCCAAGCGGTTTCATACTCACTCAGTGGCCGTGCATGCTAGCACACAGCCTGCCAGTGCCACTCTCCACAGGGCAAATATCTCCACAGAGTGTAATTCACTGCTGCCTTTCAATTTGCATGTTATTTAGTTGGCTGGTCACGTGACTTTTCAGTCTGCTCCATCATATGTCATTTTCTTTTAGACTGCTTCAGACAGTTTTAGTTGGTTAAAATGATCTGATCTTGAGTCAGAGTCTTAATATACAGCATTTCACTAATATTTTTCTCCTCGATGTGGGTCATTTCTTGTTTATCTTTCTACCAATGAGGCGTTTGATTGAATTTACAAATGAATTATTTAAAAAAATAATTGTTTAAACAAGTGAATCTTCATATTTCAAGAATTAATAAAGCAAGGGAATCATCCTGTTGTGAAATTATAGATGGTACCTAATTAAAATCCAAACAAATCAAGGGGGTTTTAATATTTGGTGCAAAAATGGCAAAACTCTTACAGATGGGATCCTCTGTTATTTAAGTACAGCCTGAAATATACTACATTTGACAGCGATTATTATAGAGATTTGAAATCTGGTACTGTAATGATATTTTACTCATTACTGTTTTTTTTTCCATTATAGTCAATATTACTCCTATTTTTGCTGTGTGTCTCTGTTTTCTATACTCCCCTCTCCCCCTTTAAACCCAACCAGTCGTGGTAAATGGCCGTCCACCATGAGTTAGTTTCTGCCACTGTTGCCAAATGCCTGCTCATGGTAAACATTTTGGAGTTTATATTAAAAAAGATGTAGTAATTTTAAAAAAACACCACCACAATATTGTTTCAGATATGACCATCCTCAAGTACGTAATGTCTTATGGCACTGAGTCCCAAACCTCCATCGATTTCAGTTATTTTGGTAAAACTGGATTGAGAACTTTTCTGCTTTCCCTCTGATTTACTGACCTTTTTCTTGGACCTTAGAGACAGGACTCTTTTAGTGACAATGATGTTCCCATTTTGGACACGGGGGGCAGGTGGTTTAAAAGAGGAGTGAAAAAGGCTTTCTATGTAAAATGGAGAAACCATCTCTCAACAGAGGAGCAGGCCTCAGAAACCACTTATCGCCCATCCACAATGCTGTCCTTTCATCCCTTTCCGGGAGACTGAACAGCAATTCAAACTTGGCCTCATGTGACGACCATCGTCCATACCGGAGCTCATGTGACTTTTAATGACCATCCTCCACACCAGTGCTCAGGTGACCTGAAAGACATTTTTTTACACCAGACCTCAAGTCACTCTAACGACTTGCATGACGAACAAGTAGAAACAATGCCCTAGCCTAAATACCTGGGTTTCTCCACCAGTCAGTCAGAACTGAAGAAGCCTCTTGGGCGAGAGGTGAAAGCTCTTCATGAATTTACAACTAAGTTCAGATTTAACCCTTCTCGAAGAAAGATGACCTGAATGACCGCAAACCTTCACAGACCCTCTGATGTACTCCGGCTCAGCAGCCTCTATGAACATAATGATAATGGAGGAAGCTAGGAAGAGAAAATGGGAAAGTGACCGAGCAAGAGGCCGCCAAATAAGAGTAAATCTGGGACTGACGTTTAGTCGTTGGCGAGAGCTTAGTGAAATAAAAGGCTGGAAGACAGATGCCAAGATGAGCTTCTTGATGTTGGACTAGGAGTAATATTAGCTGGCTGCTATGTCTTGCGTTGTTGCACTTGCTTGATGTTTGGCTGTTAGCAAAGTTGTCGACTCACTAGTTTTTGATTGTAACATAATTACAACAAATACTCGTGTACGGCTGCCTATATTTATAAAAAGTGGTATCGCACACTGAAACTGGGGGCACTAAATTACAAAAATACCAATATCTGTGCAATGAGTCTTTCAATTGTAAAGGCAATTTTTCACTATTTTTTGGTGTACAGTGAATTATTCATTAATTGTGATAAAAACCATCAGATTAACCTTTTTAAAAATATATGTAGTGTTAATTAAGAATACTACTTAGCACTACTTATAATATATGATCAGTATGTCCCTGAAAATACAAAAGACAATAAATACACACCAAATAAACACCAAATCACACTCATTACACAAAGTGCACTAATTACTTCCAGCAATTTTTGGCAGAGTGTAGAGTAGTTGTTTGGATAATTTAGTGATAAATAATTGTATTGATTGTAAGACCTGAAAAATGAGTAATAAACTGTGTTTATGGTCTGGTCCAATATTTACATGTGTTGCATTCAGCGGTGTCAAATTAATTAAACAGCTAAGAAAGCCAAGATTATGAATAGTAAAGCCCAACTGTTGGAATATAAAGGCGGCTGATGACTAGTAAGATGTAATTGTCTGACAAACTACAATTCTTGCAGAGTATGACACGTTGCCATTTTCATTGAAGAAGAAACTACTTACAATGGACTACCAATGACTTGAGGCAGACAGCATAATTTCACACAATTAGCTTTTGTGGAGGCAGAGTGGCGAGAGAGAAGAGAAACATGACAGCAACTCCAGAATGAGAAAATCGGGGGAAAAAAAAACTGAAAGTGATTGAAGTGAGCAATAACAAATGTCAGTCCTGAGAAAAATTACCTTGATTGAAATGGAGATTGAAAGTTAGGACTTAAATAGGGATGAAAAAGATTTGGTACTCTTTTATTGGCCCCACTGATGAAAAAAAAAAAAAAAGATTTTCTTTTGTGGTCAGGAAGTGTCTCTTAAGAAGCTTTGTTCAGTGTTGTGTGTTGACATAATCACCCACTGCGGCACTCTTGCAAATTGTCCAAAATACATGAAGCATTAAAGATAAAAACTCTTTTCTTGAAGCTATTCAAACGCTCAACTGGAACCCATATCAACCCCATGGTTTTATTCTAATGGGACAAAAAGGGTGTGAGTTTATATGACACAAATCAAGAAGAAAAGCACCTTACACGTGTTTCGCTTTCCTTTCCATCTTTGTACAGCATACAAAGAGTGCTTTTAAAAACTTAGGTATTTCATATGGACACAATATATGTAAGAGGCACAACAAACACTTCGGTTCTCTATTCCTTCCATGTAATTGAGCTTCGGCTGACTTGTCCTTTCCTACACATTTCTGGCTTTTGACTTTAATAGCATAGCTTCTGTCTGCTATTTGTTCAAAGGCTTGTGTATTACATCTCTACAATAAAAAGTGAGTGACCTCGGGCTATGCTACATTGATTTTTTAGACTTTACTTCTTGACTGCATAAAAGCTTTCTCATGTATGATATAGAGAAAACAGAAGACGAACATTTATTATTTACAGTCGACTGTTCAAGATCTTTGCAGTGGTTGAAGTTTTAGCTGGCAGCGCTGCTCCGTGGTTCAACTTCCAATATTTAAAGAGGGAAATTGGGTGGAAAGTAATGAATAACCATCAGATACAGTGCAAATAAAATGTCTCCAATTGTCATATTTTGATGTGAGAATGCAAACCTTGATTATAGGACACGCTTTAAAATGAGCTCTCGCTGTTCCACTGCACTTGGCACAGCTTTCCTCTTTCCATTTACCGAATCACTTGGCGAAAGGGGTTACTAGATCCCACTGGTACTTAGGGAACAAACCCAATTTGCTCTGGAACTCCTGTACTTCATATAGGTGGGACAGTGCACATTTTTTTTAATTTACACTTAAGCAAGCAGTTCCCCACTACATTAAAGAAAGAAAATGAATCATAAAACCAAGAAATCACAGTCTTGACACATAATTTTTTGTAATTTGCTATTTCCTGATATGAACTTCGTCAAGGGTCAACAGTTAGTTGATTGCATTCATCTAAGAGGTTGTTTTCTTCACCATAAGGCCAAATTTGAAGTTACTGCTAGGTAAAATGCTGATGAGTGACAAACAAACAGCTAACTAGATAGACTACGAGTCTTTATTGGACATGTCTGCTCGGCTGCTGCCATAAAGGGATCGAGCTGCTCAAGATAAAAGCATGACTGCGATACCACAGGGGTTTTTGTGGAGTCAGTCTCATGTTAGTTTCTTCACTGGCATCCTGTGAAGACTCTAAATGGTCAGGAGCTTTTAAACGGTTGATAAACTGAAACAAAAGCATCACAATATATATAGAGATATATATATATATATATATATATAATATATATATATATATATATATATAATATATAATATAGTATATATATATAATATATATATATATATATAATGTTATCACAGAAGACATCCAGTGTTGGATTTATTTAAAAAAAAAAAAGATACTGCAGTTCAGGACTGTATTACAAAAACTTCTAAGAGGGATACAATCGTACTGTAGCCAGCTTTGAATGCTCAGTGTTATTCCAGGACCAATACCCTTGACTTTAACCAGCAATTAAGAGATAAAAGACGAGAAGCTGCAGCGTTTATTAACTGACAAACCATAACATACACTGTACATGTACTGCCATATTGACAAGTTACAGCTACTTAACTGCAACTTTTTCTTTGCTCTGCTCATTTTCACCGTCACCACCTGTCACTCGCTTTGGCGCCTACGCTTACAGCACATGCATACGTGTGTGTGTGTGTCTGTATAAAAGAGTCGGCTTCTGGTAAAATCAAATGTTATGTTGCTTTTTTTACTGCAGTAAGAAAAATCCATACTGTCACAGCCCTAAATTTGGGTGCAACTAACAATTATTTTCACTATTAATGAATCTGACTTCTTGATTAATTGTGTCTATCAGGAAATATATTTTAACAAATACCCATTACAAACTTATGTAAAAGGCTGTATTCAGATTGCTTTTTTGGGCCCCCCAACTGCACAAAACCCAAAGATATAATCAAAAAACACAGAAAACTGCAGAACTACAACCACTGTGTTATTTTCATAATTGCTTGAAAATTGACAAAATTAGAGATGCACCGATCGATCAGCCAGTGACCAGAATCGGACAGTTTTTAGTTTGATCGGCCGTGACTGGATTCTGTGCCAGGCTGTCAAATTTGCACACATGCTGCACCGCAGGATGTTTTAACACGTGTGCAGTGGCACAGACAGTAACTGACTACTGTCACAGCCACACATACGCTATAACAACAACCCTCCTGCACACACAGCTCACATGCTGTTGTGAAATCAGAACTGCGGGTGAAGAAATTTGGTATGTGTGTCGTGGTTTTTTGGGGCAACTTTATAAAACTACTGATAATGAGGAAAGTCAGAAAGAGGCGGTTAAGCTGGTGTTCTGTGCAGATATGTAGGTGTGTACTCACATCGTCTTACCTATTTTTGGACAGCTATAGAAGCTATAGAAGGTCCATGTCAGTACAGTAGTTGTTGTATTTTCACAACCATATATTTCAGTGCTCAGAAAGTAAAAGGTCTACTATCAAGATGCCAACCAGCACTTACCTGAAAGCTCGTGTGAATGATGCTGAAGCTTGTTTCCCACATTCTGTGAATGGAGAGCTGGTACAGTGTGAGCTAGTGTCAGAGACAGAAAATGAACAAGGTTGAACTCAGATGAACTGACTTTGAAGAAGAGCTTTTATCTTTTCAGAGTTGTTCTTGCTTTAGGTAACAAACAGACGCAGTATCCCGAATAAATCATGAAGGCAGTGCAACGGAAAAATAAAAGAGCTGCAAACAAATAGCATTCATTCAAAGGCAAAGAGCAAATTTATCACACATGCTGGAAATTTATAGCGAAGTGTTAAAGAAGCTATGGCAAAAATTATTTGATAAACTGTCTCTAGGAACTTGTAAATAACCACTGATGAACAGATTTCCTAAACTGCTACCAGTCTGCTTCACTGTGTGTTTGCCTGACTATATACTCTTTCATAGACAAGTGCTTTGGGGGGTGGATTATATATTATACAATATGAATACAAAGTAATTTTCTTGGCTGTCCCCATGTGTCCCCGGTCTGACAGCTCTTTGCTTGTCAGATATGCTTTCAAAGAGATGCATTTATAAACCATGGTTCTCAGCCGCAGTGTACCATCATACAGTTCACTTATCCAAATACTGTTTTATTTAAGAGAAATTGTAGTTTTCTGTACCTAAACGTGTCCCCTTTTGCTGATAAAATAACAACATTTGAAGGCTAAAACCTGTTTTCTTCTTTTCTGGAAATTCTGAATGAACGCTCCTTGGCTCAGGTTTCACAGAAACTGTTCAACCTTTTTTTTTTTTTTTGCTCGTTTTTGCCTGGATAGAAAGATGGTAATGAGCTTAACACCAGAGACCTGAGGTTAACAGAGAGATGATAACAAAGGCAACTATCTTAACACTGGCCTTTCAGTAACAAACCAAAGGAACAGTCATAATAGATCGCTTGATCTTTGACGTCAAAGAGCAAACCAAAGGTCATCTGAAAATCGTTTTCACTGACCTCCAGTGGTTTGCAACTTAGTAGTAGTGCACACGTAGTGCAGATTGTGTCAATACACTGTGACATTACTGTGGTTACTGTGTAAAACAGTGTTCTGAGTATCCAATTAAAAGACTATGAACCTGTTATCCACATATACAATTCATTTCTATACATGAATCTGTCCATGTATCATCCAGTCCAATTCACTTCTGTCTCTCTGTCTACAGCCCCCACTGGGTCACCTTGACTGCACATGTGCATCAGTCAGTGAGACCTTCAGTAAGGCACAATCACTCTCCTTGGCTCCACCACCTCTGCCTCCGACAAAAATTACATTCACTAAATGTATAACGCTGAGGTAAAATGGTCACATCAAAACAAAGAGGTGTGCGTTTGTGTGTGTGTGTGGCTATGAGAGCGTGCATGAAATCACATCTCAGGCTATTGGATTCATCCAAAGTGTATTTGGATGAAGCAATGTGCATCACTCGATAATGTATAGCCTGGTGTTGTGAAAACCATGGAAGGAATAAACAACTGTAACTGCGCCTCTATGATCTCGGAGAGTTTATTCTGAAATATTTTCTACCAGCCCCCGCTGAAAGAGTACACAGAGCAGACAAATCTCAAATCTCTGCTGACATAAGGTGACACCTGATGACGCAAGGATCAGCAATAAAACTGGTGACTGACTTTGTAGAAGTGCAAAGGCTGCACCTGCACCCCAATGAATTCTGGGTACGGAAACCTACACTTCACAGCTTCTGACAGTGTGAAATAGGATCCCAGTCTCTCTGAAACTAAAAGTAATTGCTCAGTAATTATTTGGAGGAGTGAAATGTATAGCTAAGTAATGGACCGAAGCACACTGAGTATTAGATATCAATGTTTACACCTGCAATTAGACTAATTTGAAGGTTAAATAACCATATTTTTTTACTCAGCATTTTTTTTTTTTAAGAAAATGTGCACGGATATTAAACCTAGACTGATTTTTTTGACAACAACAACAACAAAATTTGGTTTAGAAGTGGCCATTTTAGGAAATTATTCAGGAAACAAACCTGAGAATGATGTGGTGAAGGGCTGCATTTGGAAATTGGTCAGAGTAAAATAATGTGGGCTAATTTTAATAGTCCTTTCATAATGTTTTGCATCACGTGAAGCTTTCTGATAAATTAGTACAATTTCTGAAAACTGCTTAAAAGAGTAAATAGTCTTTTAAGACCACAAAAGACTGCACTGATGTGAGATTTCATTGTCTTCATACACATACTTCAAAGTGTTGGGGTTCGTGGACTATTTGGTTATTCTTTATTATTTATTTGTGTGTGTGTGTGTGTGTGTGTGTGTGTGTGTGTGTGTCTGTGACAGTGCTATAGATCAAAGCAAACTCTTAAACAGCACACACCGTTTTATGCATAAGACGCTTAACGACTCCTGCTAGCTCACAGTTTAAAAAGGTGCAGTGTTATTCTTCAGCTTTTACAGCTTATTCGGGTTCAAAGGCAGTGGCATGCATAGATAACACGGAAACACAGTCTAACATTTATAATTGTTTAGAGCTCCCTAAATTTAGTCATGCGTGATGGGCAATTCATACATTCATTTGTAATTGCAGCATTAGTGATTATGTTAACCGTGCAATCAAGAGCAGCATCTTGTGAAAACTCTTAGCCTTTTCACACTGCAAATTTATCACGTTACAATAGGGAAGTAAACATAAGGTGGATTCAGGGCATTTACAATGCAGCCAACTGAAACTACAATGACAAATTGCTACATCATGGGGGAAATAACTATGATGTGATTTGATGAGACAAAGATTATGATGAAGTGAAAGACTCAGTGAACCAGGACATACTCAGTGGCTGTGGGCGTCTGTCCTTATGGACAGTTAAAGGAACTAGATGAGGAAAATATGCTCAGCAAATATATATATATTTTTTACTGAGCAGCAGAGTTGCTGCACCTGAGGATGATTTTTTTTCTATACATTATTTTATTTATGAGTAATTCCTTATCTATGTTGTATATACAACCTGCTGTAACAAGTGAATCTCCCCCGCTGTGTGGGATCATTAAAGTCCATCTTATCTTATTTTATAAAACAGCACGGCAGAAATTCAAGTAAAAACATGCATGCTTTTAAAGCGGTGGTCACATACTGTTCATTATAATGGAATGCTTTTATTTGTCCCTATATAGGTCCAGATGAAAATGCTGTATACTTTTAGCATTCAGTGCAACATACATGCAATCAGATGCATGCTGTATGAAAAGAGATTCATAGCAGCGTGCTGCAGATACCTTTGGTCTCATCTCAAGTTAAGTCCTGCTGGTATAGTAAATGACCTCGTTTAATGAGGGGAGCATCCACAACCCGTTTGCCTGCCATGTGCTGGTGCACATTATTAACATAAAAACCCAGCAGCACATCCCAGAGTTTAATACACACAGGATTATACGCACATACTGTCAGCCCCCCTCTCTCCCCTCTGCTTCCATCTCTGCTTCACTCGCTATCTGCATCTCTCACTCCTTTCTCGTTTACTGTACCTGTCTTCTTTGCTCTCATCCCTGATGACTGGCATGTAAACAATTTCTCTTGCATGTCGCAGTGATGAAACGAGCCTCCCGTGGAGACGGCTTTGCGTCCGGCTCTGACATTTCTATTTGTTTAGAACATGGCTGTTGATGCTTTGGCAAAGCTTGAGATGTTGGATTACAGCCTGGTCATGTCTCCGTTTCAGATTTAAGCACTTGACCTTTAATAGGATCGGTACGGTTTATTTGCTCCGAGATGTTTATTTAGGTTCGATAGATCTTGATGTCCTCCTTTGTTTTTCCTCGGGGTTATAGAAAGTTCTCTGTGCCTCCAGTCTAGCCATGAGATTAACTTGAATCTGAGTGTTATCCGGATTAAGGTGGTTCAAACATTTCGGATTAATCATTATTTCTTTCAAACTGGCAGAAGGTTTTTTTTTTATATATAGATATAACCAATCACCTGCCATCCTTGTGCATTTACACTCATTTCATTCACTCACATAGCATGTGCAAATATGCTATGTAGTTAATTTGTTTTATTTTTTGGATGTTAATAAAAATGGCAATTTGCATGGGGTGTTTTATTTTGAAAATCACCCAGATTCTCTATGCTGTTTCTATGTCTGGCCTCCAGCCAGCTAGAGCTGCTCTGTGTAGATTGACACATTCCCCTCGAATGCCCGGCAAAGATGAGTGGAGCTTTTGAAACGGACCGTGGTGGTGCTAGTGAGGTTTGAAACTTGAATAAAATCTCTACGTATAGCTGGACCGCAGTGCACACAAAATGCTTCACATCTGTGCCTGGTGGAATTTGAGGGTAAGAAAATTTGATGGCAGTCCATCATTTTGACAACACTGAGGACGAGCTAACGTAAGGTTAAGTAATTCACATGCAACACTGTCAATAACCACCTGTAGACCACCTGTCCAGCTGGTGGCAAGTGTCCATATTAACTAGTTATTGTATAGCAGTCTTGTTTTTGATGTTATTGCATGACCTCACTCTTAAGCTGTGTTTGCACTGGTAGGCTGCATCACTACAATGCCTGGCTATTGCAAAATGTCACTGCACAGAGTGTCTGAAGTTTTGGTAGAAAATCCAATAATTGTGATGTGGATGATAAACAAGGTGAGGAAAGAGGAATTGACGTGGTGGAGGATGAAAGACAAGCAAGTATTACTGAACATTTGTCAACTAGCAGTAATGTTACAGGACGGTCCTGTCTCCTATAAATTGCATTGTAGAACTAGTTTGCAACATTAAATACCTTTGTATGAATGTAATAATGAAAACAATTTATTAATATACAAGCATAATTTCAAGGAGATGAAGGAGGTGGCAGCAAGGAGCTAAAATCATTTGTTGGTTTCATATGGTGTTGACATGAAAGGTGGCTGCATCTTTTCATCTTTTTGTCTCCATGACATTAGATCTGTATTGATCTCAGTAATATTTGTTATTTTAGTATTTCTGAAGTAGGATATCATCTGACATGGTTGAATTACGTTTGAGCAAAAACATTTTTAGAAATGTAGTTGCAAGGACAATACTGAAAGAGAACTTATAATGGAGTGTAAGTCCTTAATCTTATGATAGTATTTTAGAGCAGCAAAATCTTTCTTAGTGTGTGACTGTCTTGAAAGTTGTGGAATGAATCAATGAGTGGAAACGGCTTAAAAGCACCCTGAAGACGTCGCTGAGGACTGGTTATGCTGAGTCATTTGGAAAGGACAATGACCAATGGGGAAGTTTCAACACTTGACTAACCAACAATATCTTCATTACTTAATAAGGGACAGACTTTTGAGTTTATAGGGCTGGCCCCACATTGCTGCGATGTCAATAGCCAGCACTCTTTGGTGGAACTGAAGGTAAGTTCACCAAAACTACCTAAAACCTATAATGCAAAATCATGTGCTCATACTTCTTGACCAACATACATGCCAATACATCCATGATGAGCTGTGTCCTATTTGGAGTATTCACCTTCTTATGACTCATGTATGCCATAACGGCATTGATTTACTGACAACTGAACAGGGCACGCCTACATTGGAGTTGGACGAGTGTGTGTGGTCTATACAGTATTGTGGTCTCTTCTGTCTGTGTTTGTATGTTATGAGCAAGGATAGCAAAAAGGTGACGAAAGAAAGCAAAGGTAAACTCTCTAAAAAGGAAAAAAGGCCCTATGTGACAAGATGGCTCAAACTTTCAGAAACTGAAGATTTCTTAAAGTGGAAATTTACTGGTGATATTGAACCTGTACTATTGCAGAGGTACCACTCCACCCCGTGTCTACTGCAATGTTCCCACGTCCTAAATGGCATCACATTTTGAGAATTGTTCTCTTCTCGCTCATTAATTGACTAGGACTTTTACAGTTTACATTTGTGCATGCGAAATACTGTCAAGCCAACTTGCCTCATTAAGCTAGGTGAAGAGAAACACTAATATGTTGTTGTCATCACATTGAGAAAACCGTTTAGATTTTATTTATTTTTTTACATCATGATTTCACATTTAGTGTTATGAAAATGCCTCATGAGTTCTACTTATCTCCAAAATGAGCCCGTAGAAAGCTTTGTAAATATCTCTCATGTATCTAAACTGGGACTATTTTTTATTTATTTTTTTCTCTTTCAGTCCAAGACAAAAGTTTATGCATAATACCTTGGAGTCATTTTGAGCGGACTGATAAATACAAGCTCCAGCACCCCAACAAATCCCAGTCCACAGAGATCTCTGAATACTGTGAAAAAACTGAATTATCCTTCAATTAATCTCTATATTACACTAATCCTGATAAGGATTGGGATAAGTCTACAGTACATGCAAAGTAAGCCTGCGGAGATGAGTGAAGGGTCTCCATGGATGACTCAGTGAGTTTAAAAACACTACAGCTGAATAGTTACGAGTACAAACCTTTACCACCAATAAAAAAATAAAAAATAAAATCTGATTGAAACTCACTTGACTCAATCTCATGGTTGTGGCTTTATTGAGTTAGGTTGACAAGACAAGTATGCGAGGTCAGGGAGCAAGCTCGATCCGTTTAAACACACACTTGACATGGAGACACAGGGACTTGACAAATCTCTTTATGGGTCCCTGAAGAGGTATCACTCTGACCTGTAGCCACTGAGGTACACATCTCTGGGTATAGAGCAAACATTCAACATTTGTTGTGGCATTTTGATTTATTCTCTTTTTGTGTCCCTTTTCCCCGTAGACTTTATTCAGTCTGGAGTTCATTTTTATTGTAATTCAATCTTCCTTTTTCACTTGGAAAAACAGCTATTGAGATGTCATTTCAAAAGTACCTTCAACAATTGCTGAGCCATAGCACAAATGAGGAGGCAAACTCAAAAATGATCCCAGCTGGTGTCAAAGTTGTTTTTTATTATTTATTTTATATAAAAGTTGTTCCTTGAAACAGTATTGTTGCTGTCTGACAGTATTGTTGACTGCCTTGAACCTTTACTGTTCAAAGAATCTAACGGTAACCCGAGTCCTAATTGACATACTTGAACAAAATGAAATTGAAAATCTTTTTTCTTCCATCCCCTTTATAATGACTGCATTAGATCACACACACCATCTTGTTACCGTCTCCTGCAAAGCTCACCATTTACAATACGCTCCATATGTCCTCCTACACAGCAAAATAGAATTCTGTTAACAAGTTTTGTACAAGAGCGGCACTTTATCAAAATGGTCACCTCAGCCCATCTAACACAACATACGTCTTCGCACCGCTGTGAAACTGAAAGAGTGTGTAGGAGTTTTCCCTTGAGAATGTGCAGATATAACAGGTACCGGGAAATGCCATTGACTGTGGACTGCAATCTTATACTCAATACAACCAGTGTGGGCAGAGCATGTCTTATAAGCCTGGCTACATCATGGAGCCAATTGAAGAGGCTGAATTAAACCAAAGGCGATTAATGTTTGGAGTTTTTTCATCTTGCTAAATAGCGTGCCTTAAGTATAAAAGGGGAAAAAATCTGTAAATAATTGATCAGCCTGTAGATGGGAGTGCATTAGAAGTAAATTAAAGCGCAACAGTCATGTAAACAGTCTTCTGAGTCTCCCACTAAACATTTCCTCTGCTCTTTGTCTCTGAATCTGTCTGTCAGTTTGTCTTTCACCTCTATTGCTCCTCCCTTCCCCTCCTCTCTGCGCCAACTCTCTCTCTAATACACTGCAGCAGTTGTAACTATTACATCACCCCTCTCTCATCATTTTGGTGGTCGTTGGAGAATATTGAACAGTCACTTACCCTCATATTGACATGACTGTGTAGAGAGAGCACAGAGAATGCTTGATAAGTTTCTCTTTTTTCATCTCCTGCCTTTTTTTTTTCCATGTTTGGTGCGTGTGCGTCTCCAGTGGGGAGGAAGAGGAGGCGCGTCTTTTTCACAGATGATGGTGTCGAAAAAGCTTGATTTCACCTTGACTTATTTCCTTTGCATCCTTCACTCACTGACTGCAGGATGATGTGCAATTTTTTACACGCAGGAACCGTCCTGAATCATCAGGAGACATTTCTGCAGTGGAGATTGGTGTGTCTTGAATTCACAATACCATCATGCCTCACACACATTGATTTTTCTTCAATGCACTGAGAATGTTATTGACTTGGAGAGAAAGACAGAGGAACTCATGACAAGAATGTTGGTGCATATTCTGACATTTGAGAAAGTACTGGTAACACCCTCTGGTAGTCTGTCACCTAACAAACATGCTGCACTGTGGCCCATATAGAAATATATTGTTGTATCATAACAAGCGGAAGAGAATATATAGTAGGTACAGACAGGCTGCATACCTATCATTAGTGATATTATCAAAGAAAAAGGAAAATGCCCTGTTAGTGTGGAATAATAGGCTCTGGCATTAAAGGCAGCCAGACAAATGAGTAAAGCAGACCTTCCCACTGACTCATTTAATTAGATGTTATCATTCTGAGCTTAAAATTATTCATACACTTGGAAATATCCTGCTTTGGCACAACCCACACATGTCATTCTGAGGCACAAAGCCATAAGCCTAATGTGTGTCATTCCAACACATTGTACATATTACATATATGTGGTGAAAATCATACATGGGGGCATATTAAATATGGAAGAAGGGGAGAAGAAAGCTCACATCACTCCCAGCTCCGGTAATTACCTCCACTCCCGGGAAACACAAACAGTTCTTACATGTGGCTCCACAACCTTATCCATAAACAATGCCATGTGTAGCATGAAATGTCTCTAACTTATAAATTAATACACTATAGAATGTAAACAGCATGCACTTAGATGAAAAGAAGCAAGGAAACATAAATCAGCCAGCCTGTCTCCATCTTGCTATGGGACATCTTGTTTGATTTGATTTAAGATGAAAAGATGAATTTGTAGAGAGGGAAGAAACCGTGTGAGTCTGTTATATGGGCTCATTTCAACTTTCCAATACAGAGAAGAAAATGGAACAGATTTAAAAGGATTTCTTTCTTGTGCGGCTCATCTGTGAATAAGATTTTGAAGTTGACACTTCAGCGCTACAGTACGTTTTGTATTTTTGCCAGAATGAACTCTTTAAATTGCTAAATGTTTGTTTTAACATCTCCATTAGGCTTCCATTCATCCCTTTCATTTTGCCTGTTTTGTTGCAGCACACAAAGGTTTCCATCTATTTTGCATTTTTAGGCCTTTCACAAACTCAAGGGTTTGTGAATGTGTCTATACGCTTGCAAAATATACACCATGCACTCTCAGTGAAAATAGGTGGTTTTAAGGTGTTTTAACGACTCAGCCTATTGTAGCTGGTAGGTTACAGGTCATTGTGATGATACATTTACAAAAGATCTGCAACAAACCGATTTGTAATCCTACATGTCAACTGCAGATATAAGCCCCGTTTGGGTATCCTGATCTATATTTCTAATACAATGCTTACATTAACATATTTGCATCAGATCTAAATCCATGCAGCATGCAGTGTTATTCCCTTCAACCCTCACTCGGAAATGTATCATCTGATGCACTTTGGATCATGTTCAGTTCCCTTTCTCACAATATTGATGGCCCACCAGATTTACCTCTCTCACAGTGTCAGCTGAGGTGATGCATATTGAAAATCCTAGCACACTGTTGACATCGGGGCTCTACCATTTGATCTCCTTAGGTTCAGCAAAGCATTGAACTCTCTGTTTTGGGATCTACAAAATAAATCCTATAAATGGAATATTCGCTCAGGAGGGCGTTGAGTTCCTAGTTTATGGGGGAGTCAGTAATCCTATAAAGTCTGGATTTGCCTTTCTTTATGAGGCTCAGTATTCTGTTGGATCTTATGGGCTTACAAGCTGTCAGACAGGGACAAATTACAAATAATTGACATAACCAGGGCCCTGATTAGTGATTGAGGAAAATCAAAGATAAATAGCTCACCGCTGCCCTTACTTTGCAAGATGTTGTGTACTATAGAGTACCTCAGAGAATCAATGGCAGAGTCAGTCTAATTCGTACCCCTCCTTTCGCTCATTTATTTTCATTCCCACCGTTGCAAAAGCGTTTCCACTTTCCTCTGTGCCTTGTAGCATCCCCCTGTCGTTGCAAATAGTTATTGTGCAATATTGGGTTGCTGCATACCCAATAAACGAGACCAGATTCCGGGCAGCAAGCACACATCCTCTGACATTGAACAAGGTCAGTCTGGATTTGTTGAGCATCAGCATGTCTTTAAAGACACAAGGGAGTCAAAACTCTTTTCTGTAGCATCTGAGAGTGACGCGACAATTCTCTCCAACACCTGTTAATATTACAAGGCATAATATTTATTGCATTTTTCAGTGTGATGCCAGCAGAGAAGTACAGTAAAGCCGACATGGACAGCAAACAAAACAAAGCAATTCGTTTCGCTAGAACATTATGACTGTGTCACCAGCTTTCATCACCATTTTGATTAAGATCTGAATACACTGGAAACAATGAGATGCATCCAGCTATATTTCCATGAAGCTGATGGATTGATATAAGCAGTGCAGTGCGATACAATTGGATTTAATGTGATTCAGCTGTGTGTTGTAATGCCATCAGAGTGGATTTGTGAAGATGCTAAAAAAGTCTGAAGCTTAAGTGTTATTAAAAGTTAGTCTAAAGAATACTTTAGTATTAAGCTTGTAGACAATTATACACCTAATCAGGAGTATTGAGTCTTATAATTTAGACACCTTAGTTTGAATTCAAGTTCACTTTTTTCCATCTTCACTTGCCTTTTGTGCTCAGCAGTTAAAACAGCATTTATCAGATACTAAAAATGAATACAGACATTTAGTGGTTTATCTATTTAAATGGATTTTGCTCCCAGCTTTGTTTTAATCGGTGAAGCCATGTGTCTATCATGGCAGTGTGACAATTAAAAAGAAATACAATTATGAAGAGATTTTTTTCTGCAAGTAAGGAAAGTAAATAGTATTTTCTTCAAGTTCATTGTTGACCTTAGACACAGAAGATTTTTTCTTAATATATGATTCAGTGACAACTGGACCAAATGTGTCTGTCATATAGTCAACAGCTACTAAATGTATCGTTGTTGTTGTTTTTTTTTAAATCCATAGGTCATAAGTAGTGATGAGAAGAGTAACCTCATTAATCCTGTGTCAATACAAAAGTCAATGCATGTTTCAAATTCTTGCTAGATTCTGTTTCCCAGAAAACACCTAAAAGTGTTTAAGTCTGAGATTTAATCTTTGAGCAAAGGTTATTCAAAGGCACAAAAATTAAATGTGACACTATCTGACAGGAAAGATCTTCATCTAAACCCACTCAAGTGGAATCAAATTAAAGACTGTGAATCAAATACTGAGCAAAAGAAGCCCTTATAAGGTCAAAATATATATGTATTAAAGCTAAATAATTCATACATAGGTTTTATTTGAATGACTGCATAGTGAAAGTTAACTTCCTCAACAACGGCATCAGAAGGATTTATGCCTTGTGATTTTCCAATCTCAAGTGGTACTGTGTTAACCTGAGGCTAAACGTGACCTTGGGCACTTGCCCTTGGCAGGTGAATTGAGGTGTGTGAGTTATGACTGTTGTGGAGAAACTATATCAGATGGTCTGAGAAATAATGACAGTGACTAGACAGATACTTCTGATCGCGCCCGAGGCTCTAACTTTAGTGGTCACTCACTCCCACGGAGAGTTGTTAGGGTCGGATCATTTTTCAGTTCAGAATTTTCTGTAAATAAATGAACAATTAAAAGATGGTGCGGTTGAATGCTGGAGTAATTTGGAGACGTATACGATCCGTATGTATACACAGAGCGATCATAATCACAGATTAATGACCTGATAAAAAGGCACTGTGTTTGTTGTGTTTTGTATAATGTTAAACTTTGAACAGATTGGAGGAGCATGATTGAGATAAAGAGTGAGACAGAGAAAATTAAACAGATCGCAACAGCAGACTGTAAATGAATATGGGTTCATAAAGATCTAATTTGTATTTTATGTTTGACTTTGATGGCCCTCTGGCTTCTAAAATATGCACATCAAGCAGGGAACATCTGAATAGCTCATAATGATGTAGAAATTTATGGCTCCATTGTTTAGATTCAAGAGGTCTTTTTTGGTCAGTGCAGTGCAAATCTCAGCTCAAAGCACACAAACATATCAAGAAGTCAGAGTAATCTTGAGGATCGACTGAAGTTATTGTGTATACGTTCTGCACAGACTGAAAACCATCTGTGAATCACCGGATGTCACTCCTTACAACAAGGGATAACACAGCGGCGCCTATATCCAAGGCTTCAATATCTGCCTCACAGTCCCTGAAATACAACAGAAATGACGCAAATGCTTTCATTACAGTTCAAAGAAAATCACACAGCACAGCCACGATCTCAGAGAAAGAAGGCTGCAGATTATTTTCAGAGCTGCTTCTGAATGAGCTCACGTTCTAACATGCACAGCCTAATGTTGGAAGCTAATGTGTGAGGTTAGACTTCCAGGCATGACAGATGCCATGAGGAGAGAGTAAATGATCACAGCAGCGACTTTCTGAGGCCTGGAGTTACTCCATACTTTACTGTGTTTACTCAAAGCCCTGAATCCATTAAGGAAAGATATAAGTACTTTA
Organism: Larimichthys crocea; assembly: GCF_000972845.2. Classification (NCBI taxonomy): domain Eukaryota; kingdom Metazoa; phylum Chordata; class Actinopteri; family Sciaenidae; genus Larimichthys; species Larimichthys crocea. Next base: position 39,188,283 of record NC_040011.1, on the reverse strand, counting down.
TGCTTTTTAAATATTAAGCAGTCTCTCACTCTTCTGTAAATGCACGTCTACATAGCATGTATGATATTTATTCTGACATAAAATTAAACATTTCTCACAAAGCATTAACTCTGGGGGTTTGAAACCCCTTTCTCTCTCTGCTCTTTATTTTACGGAGAGATTTTATATGAAACTTTAGTACAAGTGACATTTCTTACGACGCCACTTTTCCACCTCCACCTTACTTATATAATGTTTTAAATTTTTCAGTCAAGAATATTTCTGAGCTGTGTTACCTGATTAAAAGACAGATTGTCAGGATTGAAACAGAACTTAATGAACCTCATCATTTTAATGTACTCGTGGGGCCAGATGCATAAAGGTCTGCGGATTCATAATTAAAACTTCACGACTAAAGCCGCATGCCACCATCATTGTAGAACCGGTTGCATGTGTCTGTGGCCGTTTATAATGCCCATATCACTATTTTATCACACCTGTACATCATTGTTGTCACTGCATGATTGATATCTCAATCATCATTGTTAAATGTCATAAAAATAATTATAGAGCTCATATTAAACAGACTTTACAAAGTGCTTCATAATTCAGGAGGCATTCATCACACTAACTATTTAAATTTTTACTTTTTAGATGCGCCTGAGTGACATTTTACAGCATGCAGTGTAGACTGCTGTTACAGCTGCCGCTGGCACGTCTTCGTGTAATGTCCCTGATTGGCCCCAGCTGATGAAGCGTGGCCAACTCCGGCACCACTTCTTGGATACATGGAGGATGATGATTAGAGCGACACTACCCACTAATCCTCAGTCTCCAATCTGACGATCTGATGGAATAGCTTGTGGTTTTGTGTGAGGCTCACCTTTGTATTGTTGTTGTATTTGTAACTCGTATTTTTGTTGAGGTTTTTCATTTGCTACCTGAGGACTGGGGTAGGTTCGTCACTAGATTAGGGATGCTGTTTCTCTGTTTTTGGTTATTAGAAAACTGCTTTTTTTTCCCTTCTTGTTTTAATTTTGTTTCGACAGCATAGACGTAGATACTTTTTATAGAGTTCCCTTTTGGATATATTCATTTTGTTTGTTTAAACAGCATTTGCTAATCCTTTGTTCCCCTTGTAGTTCACATGCCCCTTCTTTTGTTGTATTGATTATTAATCCAAATATCGGGAGGTAAGTACTGCAAAAATAATGGCACAATCCGTGAAACTGGCAAACAACTTAAACAATGTTTTACACTACGATTATATCTCTCACTTAAGTTAAGATTAGTGTGAGGATCTGCACTGAAAATAGGGTAGAAGTTGTTTTGCACAGAAAATGAATATTAGACATATTGTCCGATTAGGTTCCCATGTTCTACAACCTGTTCGCACTATTCAGTCCAACGTAAATAAACCCACAGCATGGTCGTACAAGGCTCATTACATGAATCACTGGTGAATGGCTACATGTTGGGCAAAAAATGAAATAACAGTAGAAAAACTTTCACATACTGATTAGTGTTACGGTTCTGACCAATCAAGAAACAGAACCAATTTAACATGGATGCTCTGTACCTATATCTATACTAACCCTAACCAGAGGAGGTCTTTCTCCCTAACAGCAGTTTCCTTCATCTTGATTAGATGTAATTACTTAATTATAAAGAAAGTAATTATATTCTACTAATAACAGCGGCTCATAAAACAGCTGAACTCTGTCAGAAGTTGATTGCAAGTGGAAATAAAAACCATCTTCCTGTAAATCAATGTGAATAAGCAGTTTGGAACAAGTGCTGTGCACTGTTGTTATAGTGCCATGTTCCTGAGAGCCCAACCACAAGTTCCTGAGTCGAAACAGATTGTGCTAGTTTGTTTTTGGTGTGGGCATATTGTGGTGACCCACTGTGGTCAGCAAGGTGGCCGACCTGCATTGATGTGCTCCAGACCAGACACAGCTGTGTAAATATTGAGCCAAGCCAAGCTGAGGCATGGCCATCAGCCATCACTGTTGCTGCATGCTCTGGCGTGAGGTTGTTTGACCAGTGGCTCTATTCTCTGACCTCATCCCTCCATAATTCTCTGTCTCTTATTCTCCAGCCTCTACGTACATAGTATTTTGGACATGACATTGTTGCAGTCACAGATGTCTGTCTGTTGATGCGTTCATGGAAATACAGTCACTCACAAACTTGTGCTCTTACACCTCTGGATTCCTCTACAAAAAAAAAAGCATCTTACTGCACAAAATTAATAAAGTGATAAAGAAGGGGGATTGTCACGTGTAACTACTTGATCCTTTATGATAAAGAGATCATAAAAATACCACTTGTGCTGTGTAAAAATGGAGGTGTTGACAGAAAATGTTCCATTTCATGCATTAATTAGCTTAATTAATGACCTTGTTATGTTTAATATGTCATCATGATTATGGCAGAACAGCAGGCAGATGAAATGCCTCTTTCTTCTTTTATTGTTTTAAGCTTGGATCTGAATGGAGTCAAAGGATTTAAAGATGAGACTTTCATAAATAATTGCAGGACAACTTGGGTTGATCTCCCATAATTAGGCCAACCGAGTGCACTAGGCGCTGCATCTTTTACAGCGTAGTAACTGTTTCAGAGCACAACAGGGGAAATACATTCAGCCCCAACACATCCTGTTGCAAAATGTTTCATTTCCAGCCTGTGACTTGACCAGTTGGCTTGGTGCATTCTGTAACACCAAGCCAGGGAGCATCCATTAATGGCCTCTGGATGTCTGCAGACTCACGATAAAATACCATTATCGGCTCTGGAAAGCAATCTGGATTGCAGCAGCTCTGGCTTTTATAGATGTTTGTTACATAAAGCAGAGAGTGACAGGAAAACAACACGTACAAGCTTATTTTACTCCCCAGTCTGTCAAAGATGTGTCATGCCCGATCCTCTGCACTGTTGTCATGGCAAATGAAGACTCAAACATCTGAAGTGATGGTGTGCCTGGTTATGGACTATGGGCACTTAGTCAGACTGTTGTGTAAAAATCTCTTGATATGCCTGTTATTTGAAAAGTCAAGGACCAATTTACAATATGATGGTCCAGTAGAACAGACACAGTATACATAACCACTATTGCAGATGTACTCCATTCAAAAGTCAGAGAATAAATCTGTGAGAGAAGTGAATATTGGAAGATTCATGCAGGGGACTGGGTGGCTGTGCATGACTTCAGAAGGACTCAGTCAGACATTTCTCCAGTGCAGTTAAAAAGTATAAATATAGTCATGAATGTGCTAACAAAATGTATTTTGCAGTTCGCCTTTGCACTGTTTCATATAGACTTTCTATTAAAATATATTAACAGCCACCAGAGTATATTTGGCAGCCCATCTCCTCGCTCTTCGACTCCTGTACAGTGAACTGACAATTGCACATGCTCTGCAGAGAAACAGAGAGAGAGACGTTGTCTGGTATCACCATAGTAAAAAAAAGCAAGAGTGAATGCACCTTTTTGGTGCTGATGTCATTAGGTTTTGATTTTATGTTTTGATATGCTACATCAAGTGTCAGTCCTTGCTGTAGTGGGCTAGGGTTCTGACCATCCCCCTGTCCCAACCGTCCAACCAATTATACCAAATTGTTTTTAACAATTATCACCTAATGCTTTCTAGGGATTTAAAATTGTGTACATCTGAGTATTTCTTATTGTCTCTATTAAAATCATGGGGTGTACTTTCAGTGCCAATTCCATGAAAAAGCCCTCAATAAGCGAGCTGGACAGAGGAGTGAATATTTTCTGAAGTGAAATGGAGGACTTGAGAAAAGAACATGCTTCATAGTCTTCAAAAGATCATTTGCAGCGTACATGCGTAGGATCCTGTAAGTGAGAACGAAGAACGGAAGGATGCGTCTGCGAGGTCATGTTTCTAAATATATTTCAATCATGTCTTGACAGGAGTTGCAAGTAACTGATGGATAATTATTTCAGAAAAATTAATTCTATACTCAGCTCTGATATAATGCATAACTCCCTGGCACTGTAGGTCATGAAAGGATGGGTTCTGACTCTGAGCAGTGCATATAGGCTTCTTTGAGATGTGCCTGATAGAATATTTAACACATCACATGAGATTAATCTCTATAGCTTTGATAAAGCATGAGATATATTGCTCCAGATTCCTAATGACCTCAGTAGACCTGCAGCTGCACTCCTTGTAAGATAATTCACAGACACTGAAGGTCAAGACTCATTTTGAGAGCCAGACGTGCTGTGGAGTGGTGCAGGGGATGTCCAAAAAGAAAATACCATCCATATCTGGAAATGATGAAGTACAAAACTAAAAAAACGAATTAAATCTAAACATTTGTCTATAACTCACTCAAATCACTAAATACATGCACAATAAATTATACTTTTGTGACTGATTGTGAGTCAACACCTGTCAGAAAGCAGTTCTACCTGGTTTCTCGACTATTATCCATAAACAGTCAAAAACACCATCTGCACTTGCCATGAATGTCGCCAATTGCGATCTAAGTTGCATTGGTTTTTGAATGCCATAAAGGAAAATGATTGCAGGTTGTGCAAAATGCCATCTGTTTCATGCTTCTGTTTTGAACCAGTACTATAGTTTGCCTGTCGCCATTAGAGCTCCTCACTGAGCTGTAATGAAAGCGATATCTCATACAAGAATGTATGTCATATAAAATATATGACAGCCACACCAGATTGTAATCATATTATTCAAGTTAGAGGTGAAGCTACAGCATTTGGAAACTGACTATTATCACTCTTTTGACATTCTGTAAAATCATCACAATATTGGATCACCTTGCTATATTGAGATGAAACGGATAGCTCATTAACATATGCCGATTTTCTACATAGGTTAGAGAAATTAACGTCTCTGGATAAATGGAAATCCAATCTATATTACATTGCATCTGGGAAATAACAATCCTATTAGAAAGTAACAATTCTTTAAATGTTAGCAGCCCCGTATGCTTTCCAAACACTGCATTTAAGTTTTTTTTCTTTACCCAGATTCAAGAGCTGTGTTTACCCCACGTTTAACATACATACAGAAAATCATTAAATCTACTGTTTGGCTGTAGGTGTACATGATTGCAACAGAGTAATTTATGCTACAGATGTTTGCTGTAGAACACTCTGCTTTCACAGGGGAGATATGATTAATTTATATGTGTTTGGATAAGAGCATGTAACCCTCCTCTATTAATATTGCTCTTTTGCAGAATAAGATCATATCTTTGCAAATTGAATATTCATCACATTAATGAGTTGAGTCTAGTCTGTATCTCACAAAAGTTGGGAATTCATTCAGCTCTTAGCTACAGGTTGTAAATCTCTCCAGATTAGAGATTTTGGAAACGCTTAGTCAGCCTGTGAGGGGAAAAGGGCTTTATTTAAGTAATCCTCCCGTGAATGGCTGTATAAGCGTTATAATACATTTTAGTCTGAACACAAGCAGTCTATTTAGCAGATGGCTGATCAGGTGAACATTTACAGCATGTGTGTACACGTCTGTGTAGGTCTGCCTTCATTCAGTTGTTTAATTATTTATTTAACTACTGTAAATTTCTGCAGAATTATCCACATTATTAGCTAAAGAGTTCATACTCATTCACCTTCAGCCAGCAGAACGTTAAACTCACTGTAATGTTATCACATCTGGCCCTGGCCTTTTCACCAGCTCTAAACCCTCTTTGTCCAAATCCCCTCTGCCCATATCCCTTTGTTATAATAGGCACTAATACGACAAACTGATTAAGCACCATTAACTTGCAAATTAGTTCTTTTGTTCTAACTTTATCCCCATCGGCTTTGTCCATTTTAAACACCCTTTGTCCAACCACAAAAAAATGAATGTAGTGTCAGTGATGTTGCTAAATTGTCCACTTCAGGCTTCAAGTATGTCTGTACACAAAATAATTGACAATAAAGAGCCGTTTTTGGCATTTCTCCATGCTAATGCAATTGAAAATGTACATTGGATTTAAGAGTCTGCACTGCATTACCATACAACAATAACATAACATTGGAAATAATAAAAGCAGACACAGTGTTTACTGTTGACTGATCATGCATCTCGACCAAGTGGATTTTCATGCAACGTGGAAATGAAAGGAAACCAGGCGTGAAAAAACACGTTTCACATGTGGGATAAAAAAAGATGATGAAATGCATGTGTGTGAAGGCTAAAGCATGCAGCAACACTGGTGTGATTTTGCAGAGAAACATGAGGCATAGAGAACTTTATCCAAAGGAGACTTAATTTGCTTAAAAAAGAGCAGAACTCCCCAAAAATAAACCCACAGACAAGTCTGAAAAACATACTTTGATTATCCCCAGGAAATGCTGTTTTGGATTTAAAGATAAAAATATCACAAGATCTTTGATGGAGCACCTGCTAACTTGGAATCTGTGTGGAACAGCTTGGTGTTAAATCTAATGACGCATAACTGGGATGTAACTAATTAATGCAGCAACCTTACATGTAACAACTCATGGTGCACTTTTGTCTGTTTTTTTATTGCTTGGATTGTGGATGTTGTGGTTAAGTCAGCTTGACCTAGATGTAATAAAAGTAATACTGTTTGCACAGTTTAAAGTACCGTACCGTAAGTATTCTGTCTCAATTTATTCTTTATTGTGTACACACTGGAACCCAAAGGACACAGATTTGAAATTATACAGTGTATGCATGGACAAACATTTAGTGCTGCATCATAAAAATATGGGCATAGAGATGGGGGATGGGAGTGGTGGCAGGGCGTAATATGCAATAAAGATCCACCGACCTACTAATTTCTATTTACTTAATATAGTACTTACCATATATACGTGCTATAATTAAATGAATTTTATTTCACCAATAAGATTAGAGTAAAATGAGCATTATTTACTCTGCAATAAAGGATATTTTCCCCGAAAAGAATGATGCCTTCACAGGTGTTTAGAACAGCATGTCTAGTCTGTTCAATGAACTGAGTAGGAAATAGTGTCTGCATGGCCCAGATAACATCAAAACACTGCAGTGGCCAAGATCAAAACAGATTAATATGGTAATGTTAATAATTGTCACCCTGTGTAGAATATGCTTTTGAATAACTAATAAATTATTATTAATAATAACAAATTAAAAACACAGCATGTTGTGTTGTCTAGGATATGAAAAGCATCAAATTCAGTCCATTGTGCAACAGAGAATCAGTGTAGTCTGAAAAAACCTTACGAGCTCCAGGTCATTCTGAACTTCAAACTCTAACTAGTCAAGTGTTAAGCAGGAGTTTTCTCCTTTGCGAGAATGGCTTGTTACAAAATCAGATGTTGTTGGAAAGCCTGTGAGAGCGGTGCAATACTCTGTCCAACAAAGACCTGAATAATTAAAGCAGAAGAAAGAAGCCGCAGCACATCGCTAAGTAAAAGGCCAAAACATGGTAGCTGTCACTTACAATCATCTAAATGGATGCAAATGTCACAACTGGGCGTGTAGTTGGCAGGGAAACAGCCTTGTTTGTTCTAATCTAAGACAATCTAGTTGAGGAAATGCCTGAGACACCGCCTCTTACCTGAGGTGCCCTTCGTTTCAGTATGACTTCTGTCCGCTTAGCCTGAGTGGCTGCTTGCTAAGTGCAATCTGTGCAGCTGTCTCTTGTTTGTTTGTTTGTGAGGGGCAGGACGTGGCATGAAAACAGTCACATCGGACAATAAAGTCCTATTTCCGCATGCTTCCTCAGATAACAGCACAGCTTCTACGAACAGACTGCTCCACATCATTGGCAAGCCTTGACATAATTCAGATAAGAATGTTCTGCCCAAGAGGCAAATGTTTTTAAATCACGGCTCTACTCTTTTATGAGGCATTCCTCATGAATGGCGATACCATAGGTTGACAGTTTAATGTAACCCCAGAACGAGACGCTCGGCTAATATTCAATTTCTGTTTCTGAAAATATAGATAGCATGACAAAAGACATTTTAAGCAACATTATATTGACATTGTACTCATGCGGCATGCTGTACAACTTGATGACAAGTGGATGTAACGATGAGAAAAATTGATTTAACACAGGTTTTCAGTAAGTCATGACATTTATTGTTTGCTTAGTGTACTATAATAACTACATTAATGCAACGCACTGCTGCTTGATTAGGTTTTCCCAAAACAACAAATAAATCCCTGTCAAACAGTAATATACCGCTCATGTGGAGGTCAAAGGTCAGGTTTTTAATTCAGTTCCTGAGAGCCCCCCCACATTAGGCTGTGTTATAGAGGTGCAGTACAGACAGTAACTGAATCAAAGCTCAACCCAACCTGAGGCGATCAAAAACACTTTTTGCAACATTGATCATAATGTGTATGGTGTGACTGTTGTCACTATTGATAGATGAATTTTTACGGGAATGGTCACAGATCGCCTGCAGGCTTCAGGGCTATCGTGATTTCAGTGAGACCTGGTTGTGAGACCTGGTTACATGCATGCAGACGTGACTCATTTGTTGCTTCAGGCGTTAGATCTGCAATATGAGTTGAGCAGTGGCATGACAAGGCAGGCACGAGGAGAAGCTGTACTCAGTCTGCGTCTTTAACAATCGGCAGTGTCAGGCGAGAGAGAATGTTCCCGAGAACAAAAAAGACTCTTTGCCGATACGGAAATAATATTTCTAACTAGAATTTAAGTACATATTTCCAGTTACAATGTGCCTATTTAGTATGCATCACAACACTATGGTAAGCAGCACATCCTTTGGTGGCTTAGTGGACACCGCCACACTATTAACTCTCAGGAACTTATTGCATGCCAGAAAACATTCATTTACCATGGGTTACAGATGAATAGAGGTAATTACATTTTTTTTCTAAGAAACATTTCAAAAGCACCGGCACCTCAGATTTTCTGAGGCCCGGTCTGACTGGAACTGAAAGCGGCTTTAAAAACCAGTAAATGTGAAAATGAAATAGCTCATTTGGATTGTACCATGACAAGTCTGTTTAGCTGGCAGGTAATTATTAACACCATACTTTTCAAAACAATAATGATGCCAATTGAAATAAGTATGTATGAGTACAGAAGTTTGTATTTGTGACAAAATATTAAGAGTCTACAGCCACACCAGTCCTCATAGAGAGATAAACCAAGGTATTGGACGGACAGGATTTTGACCCGATGATAGATAAACCACGAGTACTTCATGGCAATCCAACCAATACTTGAGATATCAAGACAGGATATCACTAATCACCAAAGTGATTAGGATTCATCCTGTGGTGACCATGAATGTACAAAATGGTAATCAATCCAGATATATTAGTCTGATCAGTTTCTTTTCACACTCACACTCCTTTTGATACAGAGCGCATATTGTCTGTCTGTTTCGCTCCATGTGTCCCTGTTCTCTGTGAAACAGAAAGAGAGCCGGGAAATAAGACAAAAGAGTAAGAGCGAATCAGAGTAAAAGTGCATATAAATGAGATAGATCACAAATGAAATATTTTGTTTGAGCACAAGATTTGTTGGTCACAATGTAGCGTTATCATAGAGAAATAGGGTGAGTGCCCTCAACATGATGACAGTGAGTTTAATGTGCAGGATTCGTACCTTGCATCATGACAGACGTAGTATCATGATTGGAATAATATATGTATATATATACACACAATACATCTATGTATACAGTAATATGTACTGACAATAACTACTATTGAAGTAGTTAATGAGGGGGGAAAAAAAGTTGTAAAAAATACTTTCACAATAATTTTAAACATGTTCTCAATATATCTCAGATACAGCTCCATCCCAGTAACTAATCAAGGCTTGTTTTCATTAACACTTATATTGGTAAAATCATACGAACTGGTAATTAAGCAGATGGTTACAGATAAACAACTGTGAAAAGAGACCATGAACATACTTTTAATAGCCTAACCTAAAAGAATGAGAAAAGGAGTTACAAAAGATAGATGATAATATGTAAATAAACGGTCTTCACTTTTCCCCATAGGCCTGCCAAAAACCTGTTTCCCTGAAACCATCATCTGATAAAATGTCGGGGGCTGAAATGTTGCTAGTTTGACTAAGTTGCTAAAAGCCTGCATGTTTCTACATTTGTAAGCTGTGACACTATGAATAATGGAAGGCATGTCTCGTGCTGCAATCTCTTGTCTGACCCCTTCAGAACCTCTTGAATGGAGATAACCTGAATGCACAGCAATCTGTCATAAAGCTTAATGGTGAGAACAACAATATGAATTTCAATGTTCCCTGTCACTTTCCCTATGAGTAAGAGGATGTAAACAAAGCCAAGGGCCATTGTCTTCTATTGTTAGATAACGCTTGCTGAAGTTAACACAGAATATGTTCCTTAAACATTTTCATTGGACTGTAACACAGCTGTGACAAATATAGACAAATGTACATATGTATTTATTATGAATTATTCAGATGACAATTGTTCTAATATAGCCAATCATCAATCAAGTGCATCAACATAAGACATGGCAGATATTACTTACTAGTACAAACGCAAGAAGCCCATCTTGGTGTCATTCTGAGATTTACTCTCGTCTGACGGCCTCTTGCTCATCACTTTCTCATTTTCTCTTTTAGCTTTCTCCATCAACACCTTAGCCTCCTCTGTCAGTCAGTCCGGTCACATTGCCTGCTTGAACACCACCAATAAACACAGCCAAATGGATCTTCTCTGCCAAGCATCCTGCTAGCCAATTTACAGGTACTGGATAATAAACTGTATGACCTCCGTATCAGTTTCCAAGAGATATCATGAACTGTAATATCCTTTATCCGTGTCACCAAAACTTGGCTGAATGGTGCCATTTAACGTCATCCGGGCAGGTGACTGTTTTCTGTATATCGATCTGACTGAATGCTGGCAAGAAAAACGGAGGTGTACACCTTATTCTGAATAAGGATTGGGATGACAGTAGGGATTACAATTAGGAATTAGTTACCACTTGTCCCGTATAATACAGGATCGCCCCATATTGAAAAATAAACTGCAGTAAACCTTACTGAATCGATACAGAACAGAGTCTGTCCCGGATTTTTGTGCACACCCTGCTATAATCGATACACTCGGTTTTATCTCTCACAAGTATGTGAAAACAAAGAGTTTTAATTAGGGATGCACCGAAAATTCGGCCACCAAAAGACCTACATCACCGAAACAGCACAGCCAAAACAGAATTGTGATGACACAAGCAGGAAGTGCAGCCAGCACACGGTTATCTGGGTAAGAGTCAACATGTCTGCGGTGTGGATGTATTCCAATATCTTGTAGCAGACGTTATTCCGTTAATTGCTGCACTAAAGCGTCTTCTAGGCAAAGAGGTTGAGATGGACCACGGAGTGAAAACAATGAAAAGTACACTCTTGGAGTCTGTGAACACACATTTCACTGAGATCTATTCGTATCCTCTGCACTTTATCGCGACTGTACTTGATCCACGTTATAAGGATCATTACTTGGATGTGGGAATAAAGCAGCGCGCACGAGAAATGATCCAGGCCTCGATGCATGCGGACAACCCGCTCAGAGACGGACCGGAGGAAAGCGGAGCGCAGAAAAAAGGATGCGTCTCTCTGCACCAGATGTGGGGCATGCACCTTCACCGTCTGATGTGTTCAATGAGATCCTTAATATTTTCATACTTTCATACTAATTGATTTATTCTTTGAATTGCAATGCCTTGACTTTTGTGAGGTTAGTACACAGTCATGGCTATGAAGACGATGGTTCTAATGATTGACATAATCATTTCTTTCTGTGTTTCGGTTTTCGGCCTTGGTTTCCTCATTTTTGGTTTCGGGCACGAATTTTCATTTTGGTGCATCCCTAGTTTTAATCCAACCTAAAGCAACATTAAGTGAGGAAATACCAGGTCAAGCAGCACATGGGCAGGGTGCAGAGTTATTTCGACAGATCAAACATTTTGCTCGCATCTGTGATCTCATGTTTTAACCCTAATTGATGCAACGGTGCATAGCTCATGTTTAGAGTAACAGAGGAAAGTGTTGCACAAATTGGGCTGTAAAAATTCACTAGAAATCATTAAGGAAATGTCTGACATTCAAAATCACATGGGGGCCCTCAGACCGCCCCCATTTAATATCTATCTGGTAAGGTGTCCCTTATTCTTCCACATTAACCAGAACATTAAAACAGTATCCCGTTCTGCACACCTGAGGTGGAGTTATTCACAATCGAATAAAGACAGCACTTTCTACTAAGGGAATTTACATCAGTCATCATCACTGCAGTCTGCATTCAACATTCAACCTCAGGCTAGAACAGAACCTGCTCTATCAGATCTCGACAAAGCCTCAAACTGTTGACAAATCAGTAATCCTGATCACTCATTGTTGCCGGAGATTTCAATCAGGCTAACCTGAAGGTTCAACCCAGTCTCACGGCAGTTATGCCTGACTTCCATCAACACATATGGACTGCACCACAAGAGCAATAAACACTCTGGATCATTCTGAATGTTACATGTCATTCAAAAACGTGTACAGAGCTCCCCTCCTCCTGTGTGGAGAGAGAGAGAGAGAGAGACAAGGGTTATCTGGTATTACGTTAAAGACACAAACCCAGCGTTTATTTGACAAGCATGGACCAGGTTAAGTGAACAGAACTGGCTGGTGTTGATGTCATTTGCTACTACGATGTTTTTGATCAGCTACGTCATTGACAATAAGCCTCCTACAAACGAGGCTCACCTGCTGATGTGCTAACAGAATTATAGGTCAAAAATGTGGCAAAGTCTAACAACTACAACAGATTACAAGCCCACCACTCCTTCTTGTCGAACTGCTTGTCATGAGATCAGCAGGTGAGCTAAACAACTTTTATGTTTGCTTTGAAGCAGCCAACCAGCAAAGGCTGAAGCAGAGGTTACTGCAGGAAGCAGAGAACCTGACCCGCTGGTCTCAAAAGAACAACCTCCTCCTGAATATCAGCAAGACTCAGGATAAACTAGGCTAGACCAAAACTAAAATCAAAAAGCTCCTCGAGACCTAGTTTCATAATGAACCCAAAGTATTTTTACACTTCAGGCAGAACTTAAGTTTCACTTTGCAGCTCACTTGGGATACTGCTGAACATGTAACTCAAATCACAGTGGAAATCTCAGAAATGTTCATAAAGTTATTAAACTGTCAATAGTTTGTCATAGTTATAGTGTATTCATCTTGCAGCTTAACCATGACACCCTGAAGCTCCTCCACCCTTTTGTGCTGCTTTTTTGTAAAGCAGCACAAAAAATGTATTTCAAGAATACATGGTCCACAATCTGATACAAAAATGTCACAGCTAGAAGTCTAATGACATAATGTACTGCACTGCGATTCAAGGCCAGTTTGATAAGACTTAATTCAGTTACGATTATAAACTGATTCAGCTCAGATTTAATAGGATTCTATATCTTTACTAGTTCATGAATTTAATCATTAGACTTAATAAATATTTATTAAATAGATATTTCATCAGAATTTATTTTAAAGTCCTGAAACTGAAATACTGCAAAAAAAAAAAAAAAAAGGTTCACTTCCACACCAGCAATAGTAAACAAAGGCAATGATACGGTACACTGGGTTGCTTTTTAGCCAGCTAAGGAGGAAATGCTGCTGACTGAGTATTGTTTACCTTGGTTACAGGGTCAGCGCCATTTGTCTAAATGTGTCCTTTTCCCAACAAAAATATATGAGCACATGTTGTAAATAAACAGCTCACACCTTCAGTTATTGCCTTTAACCATGAGGAGTTCAGGGTCAGGGTGCTGGAAGTTGCGTTAGGAGCTCGCCTCAGCGACTACTTTGCAATCAATGCACATACAGTATACAGTAGGTATCATTCTTAAAGTGGTAATAACAAGGTATGAGGCACCACTAGCATTTTCATGATACTGCTGCACGTATTGCAGACTGCTGAGCTGATGCAAGTGATGCAAGAGTCAGTGTTCTGTTTGAGTTAATGCAAGCTCCTGTTAGTACAAGAGCCAGCTTTTCAGTATGGTTCTCCTGGTTGAATTCTGCACTAGGACACTTGACGTTCAATAGAAGTAATGGGACATTAAAAATGCACAAGTCTACTGATGATTAAATGCACAAATAGATATCATGATTCCAGTTCACATCATTTCATTTTATGCATTTTGTAAAACAAGCCTTCAGCACACCCAAAATGTTTTGGCTGTGGACAGGGTTGTCATTTAATCTCAGTTTTAACGTAATTAAATCAACACTCTTTCAGTTCCTTTCTTTTCAGCGTTGGAGCTCGGTGATGCATTAGTCCCACAGAGGCCCATAAACATCCCTATGAACCATCCTGCTGGATAATGTCCTGACATGCACCTTTTCAAACATTCCCAAGTTGGGAAGCCAGCCCGCGTTTGTCATGAGAAATGAAAATAAGGCTGTTGTGAAAATGGTTTACAGTTAATAAATGGCACCCTGTTTTATACGTCTCTGCAATAACCTGTGCTTATGTGCAGTGACCTACCTGCATGCTGTGTATGTGAAAGTAAATCCTCATAATGACTGCATATCAAGGCATGCTCATAAACATGGCATGAAGCGAGGTGGGGAAATATGAGTGATGGATGTTGTTCAAGGACATAGCCATGATCTAACCATAATGCCCCCAGTACTCCAAATAATCTCTTCTATTAGGGTGGTCATATGGCTGGAGCGTGTACAGTCATGGATCTTTAACTCAGCTATTGTAGGTTAAGCTTTTTTTCCCCTCCTATGCTGTATGTGCCCCTTGCCTTGAGCTTTGCATTCCCTGCTCTCAGTCTCTTCTCTTTCCTTTATCATCAGTCAGCGCCAACAGCAAACAGAGGTTAAATAGGTCACCAATCCAACTAGCGAGCCTACAGACCCCAAGGTCCTTTTCTTTATGCAACACAGTTTTTCAAGAAACCAAACAGATGTTTTATGTATAGAGAAAAGGGGAATTAATTGATCCAAGGCAACAGAAATTTCCCAAACGCTGGCCTGATAATAGGGCACCCGTCATCATTAGGATTGATGGCACCAATTTATTATTAATGATTCGTAAAATGAGATCCAGTAGACCCCATTTTAAATACATTTTCCATTACGGAGGAGCTGACAAGCAACACTGCTGATTTCACCACCAAAGCCTTTCACTGTCTCAGTTTCCCCCCCCTCTGAAAGACAGTATCCCTACTTTACCCAGCGCAATGTCTCATTTTGGTGATGCTTGGATTGTCCCAAATTGAAAGCATTTGTTTTAAAAGCAGAGAGGTGAATTTCAAGCCCTGTCACAGAGCCGTAATATTGAGGTGTTTTATTTTGTTTTAAGCCACTGGATAAGATGCCTTACAGTATATCCTAATGGAGTCTTTTCCCGAAATGTCTCCAACTGGCCTCAGGTTCAACAGCCATCTCTAATATGAATTTATGTCACTCAAACTGCCATCATTATAACTACTCATACAGTATGAGTCCAAATGCTAAGACACCCATGTAAGTCATTTACATAACTCATGATTCAGAATATACCAATTTCCCTTTGGGGGGGAAAAAAATGATAAAAGCACTGATGAAATCAAGGTGTAATGCAGCAGATTGTGCAGATTAGAGACTGCACTGCAGTGTTACTGTAACGTCAGTCTGAAATGTTTGGCTGATAGTATCAGAAAGGTCTTGCTTGCCAACTAAAAACTAATCTGAATGTATACAAAATTAGAGTCAGACAAAACCACCTAAACTTGCTGAGACATTGCAGTTGATTTAAATACAGACAGCGTTTAAACTGCCTGTGGGGCTGCAATGAATTATTTCACAGGCTCCAAAACGAGACATCTACCTTCTTACAGTAGATAAAGCTTCCTATCCAAAAATACCATCAGCAACGCCTAGAGTGTATTTAATAATGGATGACTAGAGCATCCATGATAATTAAGAGTTAAGTGAGCACATGTGTTGCACCGTGTGTGTACTTGTGTGAGCCCTGGTGATATCTTTGTTTCTGTATCCACAGTTGGAGTTCGTGTTTGCATCATTTTCACTGCCGTCAAATAGGTTGTGATTCCTGTTGAGCTGTGAAAACAGCACCGCAACATCCCGGTAGCTTGCCACTCATCCTCCTTTACACTCATGCTTATGTAAGGGAAATTCTAGGAAGTCATTACTCCAAATTACCCTCCTTTTCCTGGCAATATTCAAGTGCACTGAAGGGGCCGTGTTTCTGGGCTTAAAAAGCAGAGATGTATACCTTTTTGGATCTCGTCATTCTCTGTAGCAGCAAGACGTTTCCAGGAAAGAGGGTGAAATTCTTTCAAGATGCCAGATAAATCAATGAGGTTAATGCAAACAAGCAAGATGAGTGTCTGATTAACAGTGGTGCACGTGTCACCAAATGGTAATAGAGTGAATAGAGGATCGTTTTGCTTACACTTTCACAAGACACGTGGACATTGTTCAAACTCCCATTGCTGCTTACAGACATCTGGCATCTGCAAACAAAATATTATTCTTGTTCTACTGAAGGAAAATCACTATTCTCTCCAGTCTAGCTGTCTAATTAATGAACTTGTCAGTCACACTTTGCAAGCCATTACTAATGACCTCTTATGAGTTAATGGCAAGGCTATCAACACAGCTAACACCTACATGAATGCAAATTCAAATGAAAATTTTAATAATTGGCCACCAGGACATTTTCTGCAGTGCTAGAGCTGCTATTTGAGAGACACAAATAAAGTGAACAATCGGCATAAACCAAGACACTCTGACATGTCACAGCGGGGAAAGTGCACATGTAAATGATAGAATTAATGATGAGTGAATTCCATTTAGCTTTATTCTGCTTTTCCTAGAAATGTCTGCTCTGATATTCATCTCCATTTTCTTTTGGGGTCATCACTCTGTTGGGCTCCAAGTATGAAAAGAATGGAAAATTCGATGGATCTCTACACACCTGTATTGGGGCCCTAACTTTAGTATCCTGATGTGATTGTATCACACTATCACCTCTGCCCACAGAGTGAGATGCCTAAGAGAAGCATGCAGCGTTGACACTGGTATGTGTAATGTCTTGCGGTTTTTAGACTGTAAAACTTGTTAATGCCCGTTTTGTCTCAGCTGAATCGCAGTATGTTCTCATGTGAGTGGAGAGCAGCCATAACCCCACTCCCACTCCAGCTAGGCGGAGATAAAAACAAATGCTCTGCGGCAAAAAGCACCCACCGGTGCTGAATCTGTGGGTCAGACAGATCTGACGTCTAACATGATGCATCAGTAATAATCTGATGAATAATACACGACAAAGCAGTAACATGTCAGCTCTTGTGGGCAGTTTTAGATTTTCCTGCATTGTTTGACCACGTAGACTTGTTACAGGTTCATATCACATAATCAATACATCCTGTTAACCTTAATCCTCAACTGCTGTGATTGTTTTTAGTCAGTTAAGTTAAAATTAAGAAAACATAATTAAACATTCCCCAGTGTTTCCTGCATACATGATTACATTTCATAAAGTAGCTGAAACGTGGGTTTTGCTAAGTCTCCCCACCTGGCCAGGCCCAGGAGATTTGTCCAGCAACTGGTTCAAGTTTGCTCTTGCTGCAATGCAATGTGATCTGGCAAGGTGCTGCGTCAGCCAATTAAATACATACATGCAAGCGTAGACTCCAAGTAGATTGATTTGTTCCATAAAGGGCTTAATTCCACTGTTTACTCGCTGCTGGTTGCAACAGGGGATGAATTGATTGTCACCGTGAGAACTTTTCAGAGTTGTAAAATCCTTCCAGATGGTATTATACAGCGCTGTGCAGTGTTGTGGTGTCTGATAAGCCTTCAAGCTCATAAATGTAATACTCAAAACAGCTTTCCAGGACCGTATTTCATCATCTCAGTGAAAATGCACAGCCCCACCAACGCTGCCGCCCCTTGTGTTTTTCTAACCCAGGGCTGTTTTCAGCCTAAACACACAGTAAATGATAACTGACTCATTGATTTTGAACAACATCCATATCAAACTCACATCACTTACAGGTATATTATAGCCGGTCATTCTGTGAAATGTGGCAGTAAACATTTTACTCATGGCACCTTTAACTGTAGCTATTTCAGTTTCATGGAGATGCTGCCTCCGCCACACATGCACACACACACACAAGCAGACAAAGGAGGCCTAAAATATAATACTTGTGTTTTTTTGTCGTTTGTTTTTTTGTATGCTGTGCATACCAAATGAATGGGGATTACCATATCAAGGCAATTAAGTCTGCTCACTGAAAAGATAGATCATTGACAATCAAGTACCTTCCTCGATGCCCTATAGACAAACAATGTCTATCAGGTCTGCGTCTAAATGAGTGCTTAGAATTAATTTGCAAATGGTACTTGACCGAGGTCTCGCACATAAACAGGCGTTTTCCCCGGTGTACATGCTACAACATACGCACTGACGCACACATGGAAACAGGAGTGTACATGCGTGCACATGTGTTCAAATATTTACTTGCACATACAAATGTGCATTCTCTGCTCATTTTCCATGTAAAGTGCAAGAGCACTGAAAACTATTTTACATCTGTACAATAGCCACCCTCGATTATTCATTTTGTGTTAGTCTGCCTGAAAAATGAAATGCATGAATTCAAAACACATTCAGTACTGTAGCGTGTAATTAGAGCGTATTATGCACTTAACTGCAATTTGAATAATACAATGCAAATCACTTTCCGTTGAGACTTTTAAGGGAGGATACTTTACTTTTCACTTACGCCCACTGAGACAGAAGCAGAAAATCATAAAAGGGAGCAAAATTATTCTTCTAAAAATCCTATTAGAAGGGTATGGCCCTCTACTTTTGACTCAGCTGTTAGCCTGATAGCACTTTGTACACACCACATGTGTCAAGCTAATCGCCACAAAACAGCTGCAACTGTTCCGCAATTGCAAAACAGATCAAAATACATGCCCCATGATGTTGACCTCAATTGGCTTTTAAGTCTTTAAAGCAAACCATCATCTCCCAGAAATGCTCATCTTCCTTCATAGTTATCTTAACTGCAGTTTATTTATATAAGTGAATTATATGAACTGTCAGAGGGTTTTGACAAAATGCTCCTCTCAGTTTCAGTTCTCATGCAGTCATGGCAGGAGGCAGACAGTAATCGTCTTTCATAATTCAAGCCTCATAAGTCCTAAATTGAATCTAAGGTGCATTCTTCTTAATGTAATCCAGATTTATTGAATTACATAACTGCTTTAGATTTATTATTTGCACTAAGCATCTGAATCTATCAAGAGTTTTTATTCCACATGGTATCTCAAAGCGCAGAGGACTTTCAGTGGGCTGGTCATTAAATTTCAATGGCAAACAAACATGGGACACATGAAATACTGTACTATCAAGTAGTCAACAACTAACAAGTAAAAGTAAATTATGTGCCAGGGCGTGCATAGAACCGTTTCCTAATAAGAAGGCCCTTCAAACTTCAGAGGGATGGAATATTGGCTGCTCATAACATAAGACTGTGCGGCAGTCTTTTACCGAGGCATGGAAAAATTGATTGTGATATAAACACATTTTAATGAGTCTGATGATCACTGGAATTCGAAACTAATTTGAGTATCACAACAAAACACAGCTTTGAAAACAAGAAGAATGTCTGATATGAAATAATGCTTTTTAAAATTTGATTGGATTTCTGACCAAATAGAAAACTAAACTACGAAGAATAAAAACAACATTCATATATAGCTAACTCATTTGTATTAACCACTTGGGAATGTTTGCACAATCAAGGTATATGCCAAAGCATGGTCAATTTGTCTCTGAGCTTAGTTTCCACACTACATATATCAAAATTGCAGATTTTACGGAATAGGTTGTGTCTGGCTAAAATGTATGATGAGTGTTAGAGACACTGGCATGAGTGCAAAACCAAGACAGTGCAAGAGAGAAATATTTTCATAGGGACTTTACTTCAATAAAATAGATTAAATTCAGCGTGAGCCAAAAATATTTCATTCTTATGAACCATGGAGGGCTGTATTTATGCCAACCTATAATCAGAGACCTAAAGACCGTCCCAGAGGGGACTTGGATGCTACAGTAATGGTGACATATTGAAAAGCATAGCACTTTCCCTCTGAGAAGTGAACTGATATAGCATGATGGATCTTGGGCTTCATGTCGAAAACTATTCCCCACCACCTCTGTGCCTACACTCACATATTGTAACATAAAACCTTTATTAAAAAATACACACAAATACAAACACTGTGCTGGTAAATTCGTACTTTGAACATAGTAGAGCATGTAGGTGTTAAAAGAGCCAGATATTGTTTGTGAAGACAGACAAAAAAGGAGACTCAAATGAATATGCTTGCATGTTTAGTGTAACAAATGTATATAAAAAAGAAACTGTCAATGTTATGTTTACAACTTTATTTGCTGAAATACACAGTATAGACTATCAGACGTCTTCCTTGGTAGAGAGAAGAAATCAGCTCTCGGTCAGGAGTATGCTGAGCTCGACTCTGCAAGCAGTATGAGTCTAAAGTGCTTTTGATGCATGTGGAATACTGATTTCAAATCTTACAATAGATGAATCAACATGGCTGAAAATATGGCGGTTTTTAAAAGGGAGATAGAACCAGAGAGGCTCAGTTTAGATTGCTGCATCGTTTACCCCCACAGCTCAGACACAGGGTGAATCAAATCAGGTGGAGGTGGGAAGTTATATGCACTGTATGCTGGGAAATTATTAGTAATTTCACCCCAGTTTGACGATGAACCTCAGGTTTTGCTTCTCTGCTCCTTATATTAAAAAGGGTCTCATCAAAAAGGGCTGCTCAGTATTCTTACATATGCTGCTCAGGAAAATACATCGTTTAGATGAATTGATAATACACCACCCGCGATTGAGGGTTGGCTAAACTGGTATTGCGCTATTACCAAAGAAATATCTATAACGTACAGGTTTAAATGTAAAATGGATGATTTGGACCTGCACACCCTTCTTTAAATATGCTGTCAAAAGACAAATATCGTATAAAAAAGGAATGATAGATAGAAAAACTGTCTAGCTGCTGTTACTGATAAGGTTGGATATTAATTAATTTATTCTTTTTTTCCCTCCATCATCATTTTCTTTTGAATTACTCTTCTTTTTGTCCAGATGTTGATTTGTTGCATCACTGTCACTTGTAATGTGGCTGAGCGTTTCCTCATACATCTAAGTGCACAGACATATATTTAGATATATCTTCCCATTTATACTCCCACAACTTATCCACACGAGGGTATTATCTCTAAATGAAATGTACAATCTAGATCAAATAACATGTATCTATATCTAAGTTGTAGATCTGTTTTTTTGGAGGCCACAGTGTGTTGTTTGTGTTTATGTTGAAAAATGTAATAAAATATTTAAAGAACATATAGCACTGGCAGATTATTCTAGTTATAAGTACGGCAGAGTACAGCCTCTATAGTAGTATTGTAGGAAACTTTGTTCATTCATTAGTTGAATATGTATTTGGTTTAAAACTATTTTCCAAAAAAGAGTTTACCAAGAACAGGAGGATTAGACATGCATGCTCATACTTCTTAAGCAGAGGTTTTAACATAACTCTTCTGAAAGCTCTGGGGAAGAGGTCTGAACTCAGAACACTTTATGGTAATTGTTGTTTCTTTGGAGAGGCACTGGAAGCTGGCTTTAAACAGCTCGGCTGGAATAGGGTCAAGAACACAAGTGGATGACTTCATCCTGCTAATTGCAACACTGATTGCATCTTCTGTCATCATATTATAGAATGACATTCTAAGTGGAGGTTCATGAACAGGGAGATACGATGGAGTACATCTACATTAGCATTACTGGCTCATATATGGTGAGCATTATTTCATTTAGAAACGTTTCTCACAGCGTGTTACATCAAATTTTTCCTGTGCCAATTTTCAGTGGAATTGGCTTTTTGTAAAACCACCAACAGTTTCTGAGAACCTTTGTTTATTATTCAAATCTACAAGGTCGTCAACTGAGTCTGTGTTAGGTGGAGGTTTATTCACCACAGCTGTTCTAGCATTCCCTTCAAGGGCAGAGTCATTTGATGTAAAAAGAAATGACATCAAAACACAAACACACAAACGCAAAAACGCACAGCGAGTACAAACTGCTGTGCTCTAATGACCGCATTAGTAATAAAAACGGTAAAAAGTCACAAAAGGAATAATTGGAGAAGGTGGAAGAAAGTATTGGTAATTGTGCCTTCTCTTTTTATTTTGTCTAGTATAAGAATCTAGACAAAGACTCTGACAATGTGAGTGACGCAGTTAAAGCCGGTGTTGAGGTATGAAATACAAATTAAGGACATGCAGAAAATAAACGAAAAACTTTTACCAAAGAGGGATAAACTATTTCAAACTCCTTCTAACTTTAACCAATACAATAGAATAGTTGTGATACTCCTGTGGAGTGCAGCTAACCTTCATGGCAAGGAAACCGCACTTTTCACAAATGCTGAGGTGTGGCAGAAACCAATATCAATGGAGTGTCTTAGATAAAGTACTGAACTCTGACCAGTAGTTTAAAAGCCCAATGCACCACATCGGAAACAGGAGGATTTATGATGGACTCCCGCTCCCTTCTGTTAGAGGTTTTGTTCTTGGCCTGCTTACGGTGCTGTGTGAGGGCAATAAGGCTCAGCTGGGGTGACCTTGGAAGGAGGCTATTGCAGCAGTCCACCTCTTTACATGATCCAAGGTCATAGCTTTGTGTTATGATAGAGTTTCTTTAATCCTATAGAGGCCAGTATGGATTTGCTTGTATGTCTCTGCAGGGCTCCCCTATATAGCTTGGACAAGTGTTATCACATAATTCCTGCTATACCTCCAATATTAAGAATAAAAAAAAATAGCTCTTACAACTTGGATTGGAAATGAATTATATGGTGGAAAATAAACTCAATGCAAGACATGAACTTAAGCTCCCGAACAACATTTAAGAATACTTAAATTGCCCGGAACAATTTAGCAAGCTGCACTTCTGTTTTGTGTCCTTTAATGACAGGGCTGTTAATAGTTTGATGGCCATGTGAAATTGATGGAACTGTGAATTGAAACGCAGCTGGAGCTTCGAATTGGGGGGGAAAAAAGCAACATGGACCTCAGGAGATAAGCCCTTTTCATAGCAGACATTTGGATTTGTTATAATGGGGGGGGGGGGGGACACACAGGGGTGTTACTAATAACATTAACAATGGCTCTGTTCTATTAAAGCGTCACAGTAAGCTGTGACAGTTTGACAGCCATCCTGTATGAACAATACTGGGGCTGTGAAACTGAAGCAGCTAAATGGAGCCACTATTCATTCATCATTTAACGATTTTATTATTTCATTATATTATTTACAAGCTTGCTCTACTGACATGTCAAAAAGTCTTCTGTGAAAAAAAAAAAACTATTGTAGGAGGACTGTGGGTAGTCAGATATGGACCCAATATATCTGCAATAGTTTGTATTTCATGTAAATGTGTTAAAATCCAATGTTACATTGTCAAAGTTTTTTTTTTTAAGGCACAGGCCTTAGTTAAAGGAAAAGTTTTGAGAAACATTAAATATGTCAAGTTATTTTAGAGAAGCTGTCATGCATCATACATTCATGAGCTCTAGTTGGAAGTCCTGAAAAAAAAAAAAAAAAAAAGGTGACCTGGTTTCACAGCCCACCTTTACTGTACATTATGTTCCTCCACGTAATTCTTTATGCATGAACTAACCATGCGAATCAAATTTAGATTTCTATAACACACTCTTGAATACATTAAAGGGAAATGAAAAAACGCAGACATGTTAATTTGTATTCTAAATGCAATATGGGAGACCACTGAAACACACGGGTGGGCCATTATAGGGAATTCCCTGGTGGGCCACTAGCTCATTGATTCTCTTTCAGAGTTTCAAGCGTCCACAATTTAACTTGTGGTTACAACCTAAAAAAGATATTTAACTTGAAATGGAGTTGTTTAAAAAAAAAAGAAAGTTAATCATATCTCTCAACCCTCTGTGACTTGTGACCAATGTAAATCACTTTTCAGTGCAACGTGTGTCATTACATGGGTAATTGAAAGCCACATTAGGAGTTTATAGGACCCAAGTGAGCTTTAAAACCCACTAACAAACGTCCTATTGAATATAAAGTAATAATACATAATTAAAGCTCTTTGATGTACTGTCTCGGTTTACCCGTATGGGAATGTGTTTTCAGGAGGAGGGGCTGGACTAAACAGGGCTCGTATTAATGTAAACAACATTTGTAGTAGAGTTTCTTTGGTTAAATCTGAGACTTGCTTTGAAATCACACTAAAACTGAATAAACAATACGATCCATATAAACGATGTGGATATGTAATTAAACCTGCTACACTCTCAGCTGCTGCTGACTCAGTCAAAACCGCTAATATTAAAAGGAAATAATATGTAAAACATACAGATTTTAACATACATGGGCTGATTACCACTTTACTTTGTGGTGTTTTATTTAACATGTTAATATCAAACAGAATACATTATCATACATTATTGGTGGGCGCATTAGAGGAGCTGTGACCATCATGGTCAATTACATTTGTTACTTTCACCCCCTTTAAACACAGAGCTAACGCACCATGGAGCCAAACATGTTTTCATTTTTTGTCTAGTTATAGTTTTTTTTTTCTTTCAAAGTGTAATTCAGCTCAATTAGTTGTTTTGCTTGGAAAAAAACAAAAAAGCTCATTACACTGGGGAACACAATTTTTGTTGAGTTAGGTCTGACAGCTGTTTTTAACTAATATATGGGCGCGGAATCCAAAACTGATCTCAGTTTTTCTCTATCACGTCAATTTTTAGAACTATAGGATCCCGTTTTATTAAAAAAAAAATATGAAAAATACTGTACTTAACGGATATGTGCTTGTTTATTGAAAATCTATATCATTGCTGTTACTGCATTCTTCAACATCACTCAGATCTTCTAGAGGAGGTAGTTGTTCGAAAGTAGATTAAGGTAGATGAGGATATTCTATTTTACTTTTATTTTTCTTGTTAAATCCGGATGTTTTCACTGAACAAAAGTAACAATCTGTGCAATGATCTTTTTGCCCTCACCACAGGGATACCAAATGCCAACTTTTCACGTGTTCCTTTGGTCCACATCCGTAAACTCTTCCGACACACTGCATGCACACTTTGTGAGAGGCCCATGGCTTTGTCTTGATCACTGAGTTTTACTTTAAAATATGCAAAATATGCTTGTTTAACAAATGCACTGATGTTTGCTTTCCTCTGACTTGGAATGGTGAAACTACCACAAATATAGCAAAAGGAGTCAGGGTTGTTTAGGCATTTACGACAAGAAGCAGCAGGAGCAGACATGACCTGGAACAAAGGAAATATATACCTATGTAAATAAAACACTAAGATGGAATAGTTACAAGATTTGAAAACTACAAAAACAGCATAAAACCAAACCGAACTTACAACAGTATGCCCATGGTTACAAGGTTAAGAGAAAAGCACAAATCCTCTTAATTCCTACTAGTTTTTCTGCTTTTTGATAGTACTGACCTATTGGGAGCTGCACACACCTCTCACCACACTGTCTCAATTGTGACTGCACAAATAAGTTGCTGTGTAGCTGTAGATGAGTCCAATCGTAATCAGCTGGCAAGTCTTACTAATCAGTGGAATTTTGCTTATCTGGAGGGTAAGAAGAAGATGATATACTTTATTAATCCCACGACGGGGAAATTCTTTTTAAACCCTATTTTACATGCATTTTAAACCCAGACACACACACATGCAGTACAAGGGCTCATAGACATGCAATTTAGAGAGAGATGGTGGAGTGATGGGCAGCCCCCCTGAGGAGTGCCCAGCGAGCTCGGTGCCCCAACTCAGCAGTGCCAGGAGGTGAACTGGCACCTCTCCAGCTACCAGTCCACCTTCCATATTAGGTCCATGCGGACCTAATATGAACTGGCCACCCTCCGGTTCCCAAGCCAAGTCCCTATGGACTGAGCTACTGCCGCCCTAAGCTGTGGTGAAAAAACTTGACGTGCTAGAAAAAAAAAAATGACTGCAATTTTGAAATCAGCATGCCGATTTTAGTTTTAATACTCATAAAAGTCTAACTCGAATGAACTGAAAATAGTTGCTTTAATCATCATATTGTCACATTATTAAATTCATTCTGGCAATGATCCACAAATAACTTGGGATTTAAAAAAATCCTGGTAACGCCACTATAAAATTCAGCTCAAACTATCTCCTTCACACAGCCACACTGGTACCTCTATTATAATTTTAAAATGAAAAGCTCCAGGCGACACTTTGGCCAGGATTGTAAAAAAAGAGATGACATATGCAGCCATTACCCCGTTACACTGTGTTTTGGATGGAGACACAGGAGTTAAGACTGGCAGGAATGGACAGTCCTGAGGGAGACAACAAGTGTGACATGCACATGAGCACAGAGGTGTATTCGGTTATACAGTCTGCTGAAGCACAAAATTTAACCAGTGGATCTGCCGTACTTCATTGTGGCCATGCGGTGCGCGAAAAACACTCCAGATAGAGACTGCAGATGAAAAAGATACTTGCTGCCTTCAGATGGCTGCAGAAAGAGTCCCCGGGGTAAAGAGAAGAGGCTACTAACTGTTTTAGTAGCGTTCTGTCTCGCTGGCGTTAAAACCCGTAACTGGAATAACACTTTCTGCGAATCAATAAAAGTAGAAAGATGAATGAAACATGAATAAAAGCGTTCATGTTATTTCAGATAAGTTGATATGCGTGTGGTTTCACCAAATCGAGGGACCGAAATATCATGGTGCAAAACAGCCCCAATTTGTTTCAGCAAAACAAGAAAACACTGGATTTACAGGAAGCGTATCCGCCAGGCAACACTGTAAACTCTGTGCAAATGTGTCTGGGGACGTACAGATAAAATGCAGCCTCACTCACAGGACGCCTGTGTCCTTTCCCCCCCAATTTTATGTTGGTTTGGAATATTTTAAAGTGACTAAATCTCTTACTCTATATTCCATTATTTTGCTATGGCCAGTTATGTTGTGCAGCTCCTCTAAACTTTTAGCTGTGGTCATCAGGATACTTACAGTATGTAAATCCTTTAAATTCAACATATTTCATGACTGAACCACAAGACAACCCGCAGGACTTTAATTAAAGTACACAATAAGAGCATGTTAAACTGAAATAGTCTGAAATCAGAGGACGTGAGCTGTGATGGGACGTTTTCCTATCAAGGAAAGGAAGTCAAGTTAA
Organism: Larimichthys crocea; assembly: GCF_000972845.2. NCBI lineage: Eukaryota > Metazoa > Chordata > Actinopteri > Sciaenidae > Larimichthys > Larimichthys crocea. Next base: position 39,160,970 of record NC_040011.1, on the reverse strand, counting down.
CTGATTTGAGTTAATAATGTACAAGCTGTACAATTAAAATAGCTGATGGGTAATGTAAGTCAGACATTGAAAGAAATGATGGCAAAAGAGCAGCTGATGTCCCCCCTAAGGTTAACAAGCTGATAGATATTAAAACTCCCATTGTTCTGAAAAATGTCTACAGCTCTCTTCATGGCTCCCAGAGGCTATAATGCTGCTCATACTGCTCATGTGACCAAAGTGGTTTAAACTGGCCAGTCAACCAACCAACCAATATTCAGAAAATTTCTTGCAACACTTCTGTGCAGTGGCCAAGAAGCTTGCAGCTACAGTCCTGACACACATGAAGGAGGTGAAGCACTTCTGGGACAAATCCCGCACACTGCAGTCAAATCCATCAAAGGACTAGAGTCAATCAGCTTTTACATCCTTCCAAATTTCATTTAAAATACTCCAATTTAAAAGACAGGTGTATAAAGTCAGCTTCTACCGGCCCTTGTTAATTGAAAAAAAAAAGGAATGCGGTGGGGAATGTATCCATTATATTGTTAACCTTTAACTGTAGGAATGTGATTACAGTTTAACAACTTTTCTATCTCTATAAGTGACTGCCCAGAGTTAGGTAGCAAACTACGTATGAGGAGTTCTTCGAGGCTAAATATAAGGTCAGATTCCTATGATGGGAAGAGTGTGAGAAACAGCTGAACTTTAGTTTCGTGTGATCAGTTGAAGGTTTCCAATCGTGTGATACGCAGGGCAGGAACTGTGTTACTTTTATTACTTATCTGTCACACCTTACTTGTGTGAGGATCTCTGACCTTTCACTGAAATATTTATAACTTGGTATTGTCTGAGTTATATGTATTGTCTTCATCATTCTTACTTAGGTGAAGTGAGTAACTTTGTTCATCTCACTGGAATTTACAACAGAGGAGCATCAAACAAAGTTTAACTTAATTTCTGAATAGGTATATTATCTTTTTCAAGTCCTGGATGAGTTTCTTTTTAGTTTTTAAAAACAATGCCACTAAAGAAGTAGAGAGAATATACACCAGCCCACTCACGAAAGAAGCACGACGTCTCGTTCTCTTGATTGTGTCACAATCTTCAAGTATTCCTGCAAATTGTCTACACGACGAACACAAAGCTCTTAAATGAGAGATAGCTGATGAAGACTGCATGCAGTGAATTTGCCCTGCAAACCTCGCACTGCTTGCTGTGCCTAAATGAGGTGTCTGAAGATATTAAATAAACATTGTTGATGTAGTTAGTTATTTCGAATAGAATATTTTGAAGCGAGCCCTTTACTGCATGCAGTGAAACATGTCTGCTGGATTTGAATTTCAAATTAGCATCCTTTGAAGATGAAAAAAAAGAAATCCTCTTTACATCTGAATGAAGTGGATATGTCCCAGTGGGGACAGCATGGTGGGGTGCAGTACAGTGATTTCCTGTGGTCAGACAGCAAGACTGGGTCAAACAACACAGAATCTGCTCTGAAAGTGGATACAGTGTCTAAAAGGAGAACACGTTCCCATGTGGGCTCGTTGAACAGATGGACATCTGCGATTGAAGATTCAAAAGCATCACCTGACAGGTACACTCGCGGCTTCTCGATCACATTGCACACATTTTCAGATGCAGAGGCGTACAAATGAAAGCAAGAATAAAAAGGTATAACAGAAATATACAGATCGACAGCATAGACGTGACTCCTGCTGCTCCGACATGACCACAGATGATCTGAGGGTAAAGAACTCTCTGGAGGACAGAGGTCATTTTATGTCATTTTATTTGCTTGCATGGCAGCAAAGAGGAGTGAGAGTGAACAGGGAGTTTTCTGCGGGTAGATTACTGCTGAGCATATCTGAATTTCCCCGAGTTCTACTGCGTGCAGTGAAACAGCTGTAGGGTTGAACACTGTCAGGTTAAAAGATAAAGAAAACTTAATTTCCTGTACAAAATTGTCATATCTAAATTAAAAAGGTAACTTTTAGACTCAAATGAAAAAAAAAAGGCTAAAGTGAAAATTAAAGATCCAAGTTCCCAAATTACATGTCTGGTGATACAAGGGGCAGTTAATAAGATGTTCGGGATTACTAGACTGCATTTCTGATTCATAATAGACGATTTTTTTTTTTTTTTTTTTTAAACTCTGAGAAATGGCCCACTCCTGAACTGAGATGTTCAAAGAGAGATTTACAGGCGATGGACGAAGAGTGCATGAGAGAACATAATAATTAGCAGCTCAAATGTCACAGTCACCACCGAGCAACCAATTTAGCATGCAGACATCATGTCTCTGACTTCTTCTGGGGGCAGATGCAATATCCAGGTGTCACAACCAGGAAGGTAGAAAGAAACATTCATAGGCAAAAACAATGTCTGTAGGGGATGGGACCCCCCATATCTCTCTCCCCTGAGAGGTGTCCCAGCCTCTCTGCCTCCCAGAGGGCTCCAATCTGCACATGGCTAGGCTCTAGCCTTTCCTCAGGGAATATAAGCACCCTCCTGCTGCTGTACGAATACTCGTCCGCTGGAGAATCTCTGCCGTGTGAGGCAGCAGTCAGACTATAGCCCATTTACAGCCAGAGCTGCACAAGCAGCGATTCCATTACACAAAGTTCCACAATGCCATGTTATCTGTGTGTGTGTGTCTGCAGCGGTGCGTTGCGTTCTCAATTTGACGGGCATCATCTTGTTTGAAGTGAGGACTTAATGTCAGCATGTGTGGTATGTGGCCTCTGCGTAGAGGATTGTTGTGGAGTGCTATCTGAGAGAACAGCTCAGCAGAATGAACTGCACTCAGGTTTCCACACAGAGCTCTCGTGATTAGATTCTCTGAGGGCTTCAGCAAAGATAACACTTGTGAGGATAAGCCTTTGCATGGCGGGGTATGTACAGAGTGTGTGTGTGTGTACGTTCGTGTATTTGGGCGAAGAGAAGGAGGTGGTGGGGGTCATACACCTCGCCTGGTGAGCATGTAATGTTGTTGTCAAGGCCACAGACACCTCCACAGAGCACGGAGAAGATGAAGGTTGACGCTTCCCTCCTGCCATTTCTAAGCAGATTATTTCTCCACTGTACTGAACTCTTCCTGTGTGCTTGTTGTGCTCTCACCAATACACACATAGCAAGTAATGTTAATCTGGAAAATTCATCACAAAAGGTTAAAATGTTACAGTCAATATTAAATGGAAACCTATTCAAAGCCTGCTGTATCCTGTGGAGGCACTTTGCGACATCAAGCCCCGGAACTAAGGCAGACTCAGGCTTTACTGGATATCACACCGCCGCAGGTTTACACTATCGCATTAACCATCTCTATCCCGTTAAACTGCTATGGCCATGAGGAGCAGCACCTCCTGTTCACTTCACATATTAAGTAGCAGCAACATAAGACGCACAGAGATGGAAGAGGAGACACAGACACAAGGACATCTGAGACAACACAGACTTTTTTCACCACAAAAGACACGATATGTTGCCATGCCAGAACAAAACATTAAGACTTACTTAGGAAGTGTAGTATGAAGGGTTTGGGGCAGTGTTCTAGAGATGCACAGATTGAAATTTTCTTTCCCTCCAGGAACTATAATTGACAGCATCTACAAAAAATATTCATTACATTTCTTTAATGGGAAATTCAATTGTATGTTCATAATAAAAACACAGACTATTGGGTAACTTTTACATTTTCTCCAAAGCTGCACCAGGTTACGCGACCTTCTCACTCTCACATGTATCAACAAAACTAAGTGCTCCAGAGCTTCTTTGTACAAATAAAATCCAAGTGGAAATGAGTAACAGTCCAGCTGCACTCAAAAACTACTTTACCTTGTTTTCCCCTTTAGATCCCCCCCACACCCCACTCCTCTGCAGAGGCTTGCCCCTTCCCACCTCTTTCTGTTTCTCTCTGTTTCAGCACTGCTGACTTTCCTCATAATCAGTATGTTAAAAAAAACAAAACAAACAACAACCCATTTTTTAGATTTCTTCACCCACAATTACGTTTTCACAACAGCAGGTGAGCTGCATGTGGAGGAGGTTTGTTGTTTTACCATGTCTGTGTCTGTGTGTGTGTGTGTGTGTGTGTGTGTGTGTGTGTGTGTCTGGGACAATACCTTCTGAACCAGATTTATGAAATTGATCAATTGATCACAGTGGTCGCTGGACATGGCTGATCAGGCTGAAAACCAGCCGATTCCAGCCATCGACCATCTGTCCAAGGTTCAAATGCATTTTTCTGAATTTGTGAACAGGGCTTGTTCAGGTTAAACAGAGTGTGCAACGTCTTCTTAAAACTGCCAGAAACCATATTAGGACATCTTTTACAATGGTACAAATAGTAGCTTTGCACACTGGGTTACGATCTTTCAGTCAGAGAGCTTTTGCAGGTTTACAGGGCAAACAGAACAAAACAGTACTAAAGTGTATAGATTTTCCAGTGAGAAGCCCCAATGCAAAACACCCCAAAGCTATGAAATGCTACTGCCAATTTAACCTAACAAGGTGAAAGCAAAATGTGTTTTCCAAAGCTTGTTTCCCTGGAGACTTTCTTAGAGACGTCTTACCACTGCCATCTATTCATTATATTTATTTATTTATTTTTCTACCTGCAAGCAGCACCCTCTATTCCCTTTGTAAATAACACTGTGGGACAATAGTGTCCATCATAAGCACACACACACAAAAAAATATATACTCATATATCATAATCAGTCATAAAAATGTTGGGTTGAGGATATTTCTGCAGACAGTCTCACCTTTGTCAAAACTAATCTTGCTTGTCCAACAGTTTAAACTGAGATCATGACCATGCAAGCAAATTATTTTCTTTACATATATCTAGCTTTTATAATTGGTGGGTGAGCTGATTTTTGATTTCCAGGCAACAGCTTTAGCATCAGCAACGCAGTAATAAACCGGCCATACACAAATGAAAAAGCCTGGTCGCCTAGAGAGGCAACTGTGCAGCCTGTCAGCTGCTAAACACAGTATTCTCACTATTCTCACAGACTGTCAGCTACACACATGGCACCGAGTGAGCGACTGAGTGACCACAATTGGAAAATGGCTTTCCTTTACCTTTAATGGTAAAGGAAAGCCATTTTTATCCTTTAATGGCCACAATGGCTTTCCTTTACCTGCAGCACTCAGAATTTAGGATGTCCTGCTGTCGCGGGGACAATAAAAATAGCACCTGTAACACAGTGCCTGTGTCTGGGACACTTGAGAAATGTATCATGACAGATGAAATCATTGCATGTGCAGGATGTGTCATGGAACATGACATTATCATTTTAAAACATGAGATGCGGCACCGAAGCTTTAAGCTACGTCATACACACACACACACATCAATGAGAGAGAGCAGTGTTGCCAACTTGACAACTTTCTTGCTATATTTAGTGACTTTTTTATTTAGCCACTTTATTTCTAAAAAAGGAAAAAAATGTAGCGACTTACCAATCACAAACAGGTTTGCATTTCCAGTGGTGCGTTAAACTGTATTCTTATGGTGTCCCGGTAGCTCACCTGGTAGAACAATTAAAAAGAAGATAGAAGTAAAAAGGTTTGTTAACACTGTATTTGACAAACATGATATTTCTATAGATTCAGTTATCAATCAACGGCCTGTTCAGCTTAGAAACACACTGAGTTGTTTCTTTACCCCCCACGTCTGACCTTCCGAACTATATATTGTATTGTAAGAGATGTGGACTCTTGCATGCTTCAGCAGTTGAGGCAACCAGGGCTGGTGCAGCTACATACCACATATCAGCGCTGAGGCCCCAAGGCAGCAGTGTTAGCACTAAATTGATAAAGCAAGTAGATGTGACAGGAGGAGTCATAAAATTGCATTTTGTAGGATCAGTGTTTTCCCTTCCACTCTTGTCCCTCAGCACTTCAAAAATTAGATCATTGCTCAATTTGAACCAATATGATTTATCTTAGGCTGGATCCATGTTACTGCTTGTTGACTGAAGATGGAAGAGAAAGAACGGGGGAGCCTCTGGGGACAGAACATGTAGATTTGATGTGGCCATAGTCACTACACAACACTGCAATTTCGGTCTTGTCGTTGACGAATACACACAGTCTTTATGACCTTGTGACAGCAAGACATTTCATCAGAGCTAATGTTGTTATCTGTCTCATTTCAGGCCATTTGTGGCTTTAAGGTACATCATTTCCCTTTTGTTCTCTCAGATATCATTAAGGTAAGGTGATGACTGCAGCAGAGCCACTCTGACAGCAGCGAGAGTACAATCATTTTTAGAGAGATTGAAATGTTTGCCAGCGGCATCAGATGTGTTCATAATCTGGAAGACGGTCAGGTGGTACAACCGCACACCACAGTTGTGCGTGCATTCATTACAATGAAATAATTGTTGCTTCACAGGGAATAGCTTATAAAACCCCAATGGCTAACTAACGTTTCATAGCTCTTTTCTGCAGGACACTCTGGCTGCCCAGCTTTTTTTTTTATTTTTAAATCACACAAGAAAGACAGTCCCCTGAGCACAGATGAAATATATCACTGCTACTGTGGCTCCCTCCCATCCCTAATTTCTTGGGGGGTACAGTGGAGTAGATTGCTGAGAAGATCTGTGAAGCATGAAGCCCTGGCCGAATACTGGGTCAGCTAACAATCACAGACCCCATACATACAATGGCCTGAGTTTCATATTGACCTACACCTACTGTCCAGCAAACTGAGATGAAATATAATTGAAAACACTGGACTGAAGCTTTGTGTGGCTCCAAACTGCTCCAGAAAAACTGGTCCATGAATTGTCTTCTCGTCGTCTTTCAACGTGTGTAAATAGGTCAAATGTCCTTTTGTATTTATTTATTTTAGGAAGGTCCACTTAGAAAGGTTTTGTCAGACATGTCTTTGCATTGCTTAAACAGCTCATGTTGTAGAAGCTCCTGCCTTCAATGATGAATTGCTGTATAGTCTGATCATGTAAATCATTTGCTCTTTATGCAAATCCACATGCAGTTATTAGCCGATGATTGCTTTGCTATTACTGATTGTTGGTGTTTAACATGATCACAGTAAAATACTGCAGCAGTCCATTTATTGTCTACCATAACCTACCACCTCGGTACAATCGCACACAGGGGCAAGTGCATTTTGCAAACATTAATATCACAGGCTCTAATAAAAACGAATAATGTGATGAATACGATGTCCCCACATTCGCTGTGCTCCGACTCAAAGGACAAAGCTATTTTCATTTGCAGTAGGATTTCTCCGTAGCTGCAAGCATGCAAGAGAAGGATGAAGTAACATTTGGCTGCTCAATTAATTTTAAGGGTTTTTACACTATTAAGCACAATGTATCCAGCAGCTATTACATACTTCCCCCTCGTGTTCTTGTTTCTCTTTGATATTTTTGTTGCACTTGCAAAATTCCTGTATTTTAATCTTGTGTATTAATATGCTGGTTCTTAAGAGTGTCGCACTGTTTGTCGACCTGGACCGTCTGCAGCGGGGCAAAGCTGCATTTTCCTGTGATTTTTCATGTTGTGGCTGGAAGCATCAACCACCACCACCAGCAACAACAGCACCACTGCCACTGCTGCTGCTAACGCTACAGCTCCCCATCATTATGATAATCATCATAATGAGTGTAATCAAACATTTCAGTGCTAAAAATCTTCTGGGTGAAAACATTTTGACATCTTTACAACAATAGAAATGATCATTTGCTTTTGTTGCTATACGTGAACGTGTTTTTAAAGAAGCGGTGTCAAAGTGATAAAAATAAATGTTACTGTTACATTAACAAATATTCAGAGTTTGCTGTGGGGATTTTCAAATGTATTCAAAGTTTTTAGCAACACAAGCGAAATTTTTACATTTTAAATCCATTGTACTGGGGTGCTGATACAGTTCAACGTTAAGGAAAAAAATAAATACATCTTCCCGTTTAGATGATGAACACAGACAGATAGTCAGAAGTGGTCTGACATGAATCCATTTGTACTTCAACTTGTTCATACGAATACCAATGCAGGAATTTTCCTTTAAAAAAAAAAAAAAAATCAACACATTATAAAATCAAAAGCTAATTTAATTTAACTGAAACACACGTCTCTACGTGCGCTGTGATAAGCTGGCAACTTGTCCAGGCTCGCATCTAGCCCAAAGTCAGCTGGGAGAGGCTCCAGCCCCACCGTGATCCTAATGAGGATAAACGCACAATGGGTTGAATGGATTGGATAAACACACATGATTAACCTTTGCAGTGTTTGACATTGTGAGCTGCTGTCATTAAACATTTATTCTTTAAATAATTACATTGTTTTTAAGCATTTGATTGAATTGCTTGTTTTGTGTTGCCTGCTTGAGACACCACAGAAAAAGTATTCTAAATTATTTTAGGCAAATTATCTCAAACTCTCAGCACATAAAATTGAATCTGCAAGGTTCAGACACCACGAGGGGTGAACTGACCCCTTGACTGAACAATCTTAGACAAACAAAATACTCAAAATTTGCAAATTTTAAGGTTCAGGTGCTGGATGTCAACAACCATCAGCTGTGTATTTAATGTTTAATACCACAGACCTCAAAGTAGAGACCCGTGTGTAAGTGGCACATCAAAACCACCATGAAAGAAAAAAGATTTGCCGCCAGCTCACATAGGCATGTCACAAAAGGATATTTATTATTTATCCCGTCTCATGCTTTCAGTCTTCTTGTCTTGTGTATTTCAGAGGGAAGAAATGAACAACAACAAAACCATAAAGCCACTTGTAAGACCTAAAATGTTTCAGCAGTGCCATTTGATCCACAGATTTGGTTGTTAGAAAGCACCCCTGGCTTTTACAGTTGTTTCTTCTTGCTAGTTTTCCTATTCAGCTCTGCGGGGAAGCAAATGCTACACTGATTCGTACCTGTCTTCAAGAACTGTGACAGCAGCAGGATGATTGCGAGAGTGATTTGGTTCCACAGAGTCTTGTTTATTGGCAGCCATTTAGCCAAGCGTGCCTTCAAAACCTCGACAGAATAATTTATCAGTTTGTAGTACGCAGCAGTATTCTCACAGAGAGAGATACGCTCCAGAGCAAAGAAACTATGGTACTGGCAGAAGAAATGTCAGAGATATCTAGTCTGGTCATACTGTGTACAACAATGGAATATTTTCCCCACACAAACTGGATGAGGCTGAATTTCCAATTTCTTTTTCTGGCAATTACACGTCAGCTGGCGTTGAATCCATGCCTGCCGATACCAACATGTGACTCTAAGATATTCTTCCTTTGCTTCATTCATTATTCTTTTTTTACGCTTCTTTCTGACTTAAGATATCACATCTCATTAGAAAGGAGGCTGCCCCTAATCCTAACAACAAAGCCACATAATGGGAAATGTCCCATGTCAAGTGGCTCTGCAATGAATGAAAAGATTAAAGGATAAATCCTCCTTTTTGATGCAGTATTCACACAGTTCTTTGGCTTGTGAACAGTCGAAGAGCCAGTTTAAACTGGGATACAAGGGTTGGCTATCTGAAGGAATAAAATGAACTGTGATATTCCACATTTGCCAGGTCCTTTGGAAAGACTCACTCCAGCTTGTATGGCGGAGCAAAGCTGCAAGATCTCTGAGCAACCACGTCAGCTCAGAGACGTTGAGCAGACTCCTGGATCATTTGCATACTTTAATGTGAAATGGTGACGGTGTAAGAGGGAACACAAACTGTGCTCGGCCATTATATATCAACTCATTTCTCAAGAAGACACAACACATGTGGACACATAACATGAATGACAGCATTTCTATTTACAGTTATTTGCGATATGCTGTAAGATGACATAATGTACATCCTGCCCCATGGCACACAAACAACAGTACGGATTTTATCTAGTTGAAAAAAAAAATAAGTGAAGAAATCTGAATTTCCATCTTGGACTTAATCTGTTCACATTGCCTGAGGCTTGGTGTCCAACCTCAGGGGAGTCCTGGCAAACCCTGCCCCCCCTCCCAACTGACTCTCGAGAGACGGGCAGAGAGAAATGTGCAACAGAATGGAAATCACAACACTCTCAGCCCTCCCAGATTGCTATTGAAAGCATTTACAGTACACTGGTTAAGACACCCAACCAAGCATTGATAATGAGGGAGGGAGAGCGAAACAGAGAGAGAGAGCGTGTGTGTGTGCAATATTTACAGGCAAATACAAAGAGAGACTCAACTCTTGTTTTTATTTACCCCCTCCAAGTGGAGTTGGCTATCAGCAGCGGCCCGTGTGTGCTTGATGCAGTGTTAGTGAGCTTATGAATGACATGTCATGGGGTAGGTGTGAGGGGATTTCACATGCCGGAGGATTGGGGGAAAAAACAGTAAGTCTACCTGAAATGTGAGCTCATCTGTCACTGAGAGACACACAGAGAAAGAGAGAGAAAGAGAGAGGGGGTTTAACACTGGGAAAAAAGAGAGAAAGCGAGAGTGGCATCCATAAAATAATTATCATAGGCAGGCGTGACATGCCTTGTAGGGCTGATTGCCTTCCCCGTGCTGGAAACAGGGGGGTTTCAGAAGGAGTACACTCTGCAGATGACTACATTATTTATAGATGAAAGAGGATCCAAAACAGAGCGATCAATGCACAGATGAGACCGTATACCCAACGACTCCAACCTTGGCGTTTGAGTGCACACCAGAATGAGATGTGAGCGCTGCAGAATGGGCAGGAGCAGGGCTATTTTAATGGCTCTCTACCCTAAAAACAAGCAGCTATTAAACGGCCACTTCTATCATTGTGACCATCGGAGGGGAGGAAAAAAAAACCTCTAGTCTTTGTCCTTATTTGGGAGATCCAGTAAATGAGCCAGCATGACCGTCGAGGAGTTACGGCCATTTGGGCAGATCCATCAGAGCAGTTTGGGACCATGTTTCCGCAATTGAACACATTTCTTGTACACAAGCACCCTCACAAATCTTTTGTTATCACCAAAGTGGCCGCTGTGAAAACCACAACGCCATTGTGTGATACGGACTGCTCAAGCTAGCCGGGGCGGTGCAAGGGGACAGGAAGTAGGACCTGAGAGAGTGCATTAACGCGCACCCATCTGCCAAATACAGCAGCAATTTCACACCTTAGTGGGTAAAAACATGACCATTCATTTCTGCCGCTGACAGGGGAAACCTCACGCTTAAATTCAACCATTGTGCATGAGACATATGTTCCCCATCATTCAAGAGAGTGTTTGCAGCAGCTGGGGAAGACATTACATTTATTTCATTCTAATTATCTATGCAATTATTTGCCCAAATTCTTCTTCTTCTTCTTCCAAACACCTTCTGTGCTTAGATGTCATTTCACAGATTAGCGTGCTTACATGACATCATTGTTAATATGACTAACTCTAATTGGCCATGTCTAATGTGCAAAACAAAAACAGCAACAGATTTCAGCAGCAGCATCATTCATTCATGAATGTATTCAAACGGCAAACTGTAAACAAAACATAGATCTTCACTCATCTTTTCAATGTTAAGAACTAACATTTTCAGAAAATGGTTTAAATTAAGTGGAATTGTCACTTTGTTGGGCTGTGGCAATGCTCGACTACACAAACGCAATCTGCTACAAAATGTGGCCCTATGTTGTTTCTTTAAGATTAAAAGGGCATGTTGTCAAGTCTCATTTGAATAATAATGGCTGGCACTGCTGTTTTGTTACACTGTGTGTTTACAGTGAAGCTATGAATCACTTTGAATGTCTTAAATCTCTTTTAAACATGGAATTGCTCCTTCTGTTAGGAAAAATTAACCACAAACTATTGTTTTGTCATATATTTATGTCACTGCAGTAGTTGCAGTTTTTTTTTTTTTTAACTGTAACAAGACAGTGAGTTTGTTTAATGTCGTGTTCAGAGATAATCTCAAAGGAATGATCGAATTAATGCTGCGTACACTGGATGAGTGCTCTAGATGCAATGCTGGCTGCTCCAATTTGATGTTTTCTCTTTTCCCTTTCTTCAATATATTTGATGTGGAGCTCCTATCAGGACCTCGGTGGTATGAACTTCAAGTTGACACTGCAGGAGAGGAGTTTTTAGATGCTTTGATGTGTGATTTCAAGTGAACAAGGGCGAATGTGATGTACATGCGAGAAAAGACACCAATTAAGGAAGGCACCACACTCCCAGAGAAGTCACACCATTATTTCTTTGAGACCCACTCAAACTCTGACAAAGGGCATGAATCAAACCAAACCCTTAGGCGAGGGCAGGAAAAGGAGAAGTGTGCATGTGTGTGTGGTGTTATGCGACTCGCTCAGAGTCTATATATATGTATGTGTGTGTGTGTGTGTGTGTGTGTGTGTGTGTGTGCGCAGAATGTATCTGGCAGAGTCGAACTCGGAGACTGGGCACTAACAAACAAGATAAGACAGTCAGTGAAGGAAAATCGGAGACATTTTCAGGAGATCTTCAACGGGAAGAAGCTCTTGAGACAGACAAGGTGATACTCTAAGCCATAAGGCTCAAAGGCATGTTCACGGCAACCTTTATGGATGTTTACTTGAATTCGGGAGAGGTTATTCCTTTTAATAGAGCAGGTGTCAACAATGCCATCATTTGGTATGCACCAAATAACTCTGCTAGTGTAGCCTGAAAAGCTGTCTCTCCTGTGGTGCATTTCATTACCACAGTGTCAGAATGTAGTCTAAACAAACTGCCTGCTCAAAAACTACTACAACAAACTACTTATTGTATATGTAAAGGATCTTGACATCTAGTTTTTAGACTTGGAAAAGCTGAACATACTAAAACGAACACAGTCGCTGATCACTAATTTCAGCAGAGAAGGTAAATTAAATCTATAAAGCTGTAAGTTGTAAACAGTGTCAATTGTTCAGCTGCCCCCCCGAAAACTGATTCACATCATCAGTTGAGGACACCTTGAGTTGACTCACATGTTGTCTTTCAAATCTCTGCACCACAGACAATGTAGCAGGCAACATGACCACAAAACTAACTGTGACGGAAGTGTAGAAGAGCGATAGTTAACGGAGGGAAGGGTGACCGCTGGGCAGCATGATGACTGTCAGTGAAGTCTGCTGAACCTCTTTTGAACCTCCTCCATGGCCGTCCACTGTGATTGACTCGTCAGACAGTGCTGTCAGCAGCCCAGTAGGAGAGAGACCCTCTGTGGTGCACTGCGATTTTAACTTATGAGCAGCACGCCCATTTTTACGTCCTCTGACTGTGTGGAAGTTTTCACAACGCAGCTGTCAAAGAAAGGCAAGCGAGGTAGGCTGAGACATAAGACACGTGTAGCCGCGTTTCCGACATTTAGCGAAAGAATGGACCTGCATATATAAAGCGTTTTTCTGGTCTACCGGCCACTCAAAGAGCTTTACAACACTTGTCACATTCACCCATTTTTATTTCATTCACACACACATATTCATACTCTGATGGCACAGGCTGCCACGCAAGGGGCCAGCTGTTCATCAGGAGCAGTACAATGCTTCCTGTGCAAAGCGCTCACGATGAGACTAAGCTCACCCATACGCACACGAACCGACCACACAGCCATCGGGAGCAATTTGCGGTTGAGTATCTTGCTCAAATCACACTTGAAATGGGGGAGTAGGGAATCTAACCAGAGACCCTCCGATTACTAGACATCCTACTTGACCACCTGAGCCACATTCTCTTAACCTTTCTGTTTTCCGTCACAGGGCACTGAAACACAGGGTAATGAAAGGCTAAACATGGGGTACTCTCAGCTAGTATTATAAATATTTAAATCTGCCTTTGCAAAGTCATTTAAAAATGTTGGCAGCTGAGAGTCAACTTCAAAAAGAAAGAAAAAAAATAACTGCTTTGTAAATGAACCATGAACAGGTTAGCAATGATTGGCTTGTGCAGTGGCAGTGACAGCCCATCAATAACCACAGCTATGGCAGCTGGGCCGGTGTTATCTGTGTGAGCCCAATACTTCAGTGCTACAGAGAGTGTGTTTTTCTGCACTTATTATGCTTCAGTAAGCTGCATTTAAATAGGAAACCAAACAAAGCCACATTTGCAGGTTCTTCAGTTGGGGGTGAAGTTGTATATTAGTTGTGTAAACATTAAAATTATCAAAACAAATGCCCATCTATAGAGCAAAAATATTACTGGAGAAAGTTTTAGCAACTTTCAGCTGCCACAGCCAGACATTTCACTCATCCTGCCTGTGAAGTTGCAACAGGGCTGGAGTGTAAATTGATGTGCAAAGTTTTGAAAGCAGACTGATTCTGACATAACACCACATTGTCTACACTGTCCACCACATTGAACTTTTTACTTTGAAACTTGACAGCACTGTTGGGCATATCACATAAGGGCTGGCTGTAACTCAGTCGGCTATCGGTGAAATGTTTAAACTTTAGTTATAGACTATGCTCTTGTTTGAGTCGACATGTTGGTATTTACCCACTTCCATAGTTTTGGTATGAATGAATGTGTAACACCCGATGCGATTCACAGTTTAGTTCGTCAACATGGTATAAGACATCAGCTGAGAGAGAGTGTCACTAATTGTCAGAGAGCCCAGAATCCATAGTGGCTTTCCTCCAGACAGTACTGCATGGTTGTGCAGAGAGGACATCAGATATAAGTCCCTTACTACATTTTAATAGCATACACCTTAATTGAACAATGTACTTTCTACATTTTACATGAAATTACAAGTCATTTGCAAGTCAGCCAAGTACATTTTAATGACTTCAGCTTCATCTCTAAAGACCTAAATCAGCATATCACAAAAGGGATTTTGTGAGTGAGGGTTCATGGAGAGATGGCTAGATAGAAAATCATAATAATCTAGCCACTTGCTGGTTTTACTTCATACTTCCCTGAGTTTGAAAGGATAAATAGAGAAAAATAATGACATTTTTCAAAACCCCTCAGATGGAAGAGGTTTAGCAATTGCTAAGTTACGGTTGCTATGGTACAGGATAATTAGAGAGCGTGCACATGAGGGTGTGACTCAGCACTATCAGTGTACGAACGGGGAGCCAGTGAATAAACATTAAGAGGATGTGAAATAAAGCATTGTTTATGCAGCTGCTGCCTCCATCGAGTAAGTAGCCTATGCCAGCATCTCAATTCTATTCCTGTTCTTCAAGACTGTCCAAGGACGAGAGACGCAAAAAGACCAGAAACCAGCTTTAACGGATGCTTATATAAATGCAGATGAGGAGTCCTTTAAATCTTTGGAGAAAAAAAAAGTGAGTACACCCTCCAGATAAGATGCAGGGGTTTGTGGTTTGAGCTGGGAGAAAGCAGTGATCTGTTCACAGCGTTGATATATTTAGCAGAGATTAAAAGAACCATGTGACGCAACAGCAACACAAATGGTTGAAAGATACACTCTCTGTTTTGTGATTTGGTGAGGTTCAGTGTGTAATTCATTGAAAAGAGGACAAGTCAATTCTACAAAGTGGCAGGTTATGACTCATACAGCACTTCTTTATGTCAAGGTTCCCCCTCTCTCTCTCTCTTCATGTATGACAGCAGTCCTCCATTTCCGGAGCCACATTCTCTGCAATTTACCCTTTTGGATGAATATCCTCTCTAACGTTACATTTCACTTAATGGTATGTGTGAATTTATATTTTTCACACTAGGGCTATGTAATAACGACACATTGAAAAAGCTATTCCATACATCCGTCATTCCCTGCTCTGTGGTGATCCAGTTTAAACACTACTGGGCATTGGCAGCAAAGCTGCAGTAAAAGCAATTTGACATTGTACATTCACATGATTTCCTGCCTACAATAGTCTTAGTGTGAGAGCTCAGCTCAAGAGGGAGATATGTGAATAAGCATTGTAAATATATAAACAATGGTTCATGACAGATTTTAGAGAAGGTGATATTTGAACGTTTTGCTGCATCATTCTTCCGTGTTCCTGTCATATGAATGACAAAAGCTTTGAGATTTGAAAGAGTTTTCTTCATACCTGTAAGTCCTGAGGGTCATCCTCAAGAAAAAGCAGGAAGTACTTTAGCAGAGGCAAATGGAGATCTACTGGTGCATGACCCGATCAATACGTGAGACACGGACTCTAGGCTGGAGTGTAACGGATTTCTTTCTATTTATCTATCTAATTCTGCCAGCAGCAACCAATGCGTCACTGTCAGTCTGCAACGGGAAAGGCTACGAAAGAGTAAGATTCAGCCAGTTCCAGGTCACATGGGGTGAGACGCTGGACTTCACAAAACTCTCTGAGCAGGACGAGCGAGAGAACTGCCAGAGGCAGTGTGGTGCAAAGCCACAGATTACACCCTGGTGGAGAAGCTAATTGGCCAATAGCATGTCTGAAGTCTAGTCTACTCATGATTTAACTCCTTCATTAATTGGTGCTTGCATATACACACCCTCTGCAGTCACAAGAACCTGAAATGAAAATGTCTATGGAAATGATGCATTTACCCGCAATGGACCTCATTTATGAAACACTCTGTGACAAAGTGCATTATGTGCTGCAACATTACAAAAAAAACTCAGCACAGAACACTTCACGTCGGGTGTTGGTACATTTCAAAAAAGGAGAAGGAGGAGGGAATACACAATTACAGAATAAATCTTAAAAAAGGGGGCTGGACTTTTCTGCAAATGAGCCGATTCTTCAAATGTACAGGTTTGTTTACAGATGTGTAACATCCAACCTCCAGCAAAGTAAGACATTTTAACAAGGAGCTCAGGTCTAATTTATTTAACAGATGTTATGCTCTGATTTTAGGCCACAGTTGTCATGTCAACCAACAGAAGCTCAAAAGAACTCATCTATTTCACTTTTCAGGCCAACACCTATTGAGGGACAAACCAATAAGCTTTTGGGATGCTGTGTTACTGGTCTGTTGGACTGTTTTCTAAGATCCTTGTGCCCGTCTGATGAAAGCCTAATGAAGACAAAAACAAGATCAGGACAAGTGTGTGTGTGTGTGTGTGTGCGTGTCTAAAAACAGCTTTTTTAAAAATATATCTGGACTTGTTGAACTACAACGGGAGGCAAGGATGAGCTGCTGACCAGAGTTACTGCAGGTCAATTAAGCAGCAGCGATTTTTGCAGTCATGGGCACTGAGTTCAGCGCGACATCAGTTATGATGTGCAGTGAGGGCAGCCAGTGCAGCTGTCACACTGAACACCAGTCCAATTCAGGTGGCCACTGGCTGACCATGGCTGACTGCTACAAAAAAATACATTTACAAACACTATCACACCTCACTAAAAAGTAATTACAAATAGATGAATCCAGAGAGCATAAAAGTAGATACATTCAAAGATCAAGCCAGCTGTTTGCTGTTATCCTATACATACTGCTATAGGATAAGCTTGGTCCAAAACAAAGCACACATTCCTGCGAATGATCACTTTGTATAACATTTAATTCAAATTTGTGCCTCTATCCCTATCACATATTCACAGGACCATTCACCATGCTATGAAGTATTTACATTAAGACCCTCTGCAAAGCATTCTACATACAGGAGCACTTCAAGTTAGTTGCACCCCCTGGGGCGAGAGCAGGAGCAGGAGCCCCCATGCAGATGCCACCGGCTCACTGATTGCCAAAGTCTAAAAATCACTTGCCACCACAAGAAACAGAGTGTACTCTTCATTTTGTTGCACACCTATTACTTTGCACTCTTTCTGTCTGTCTGGGCAGAATCTATAGGGCAACAAGAATTACCCGCACATAGATGTTTGAGTGTTTCTCCGAAGCGTTTAAGGCTTGATGTATGCTATTATAAAAGCAGTGTGACGGCGGCTGCATTGTCAGCACTCTGCCGTTCTACTGGCTGATGGGGGCTGGGGGCTGTTTGAGAACTGGCTGACTGAGGATATGACAAGATAAGGAATATTAAATTACACACTTCCAACAATAATTACATTTTAAAATTAAGCATCTATGTATTAAGGGATATTGGTTAATTTTAATGATTCTCTTGGGACAATTTATACTTCTCTTTTCTCGCTTATTGACATGATAATTACAACATCTTCTAAATGTGAAATGTTTTGGCTTTCATCACTATTTTTCAGTTGACAACCAAAATAAAAATAATCCATATTTCCAACAGGGCTAAGTTGCTGCATGGGTTTACTGATCTTCCTGCATGTCAGACAGACATGATATCATGAACACAACCTTGGATTGGTTGCTTTTAAACTGAAGATATGTCTGCAGCATCGTCCACGAACCAGTGTGAAGTTGTTCTAATGAGGCTGAATCATCTTGTAATATATGACTCCATCCTAAGCCTATTTCTGTGCGACAGAATCAATCTCCAGGACAAACCGGATAGGACTGACTGTGTGTTTGTGTGTGTCTGTGTGTGTGTGAGTGATGCCGTGACAAGCTCACTCAACCCTTAGATGAATTTAATCGTACTCCCTCATATTGAACTGTTGTCCATATTACACAGTCTTCGAAGAACACGGTGCAATCAAGGCAAGAAAGCAGACACTCCTGAGGCACTGTTCCAAAGCAGAGCCTCATTTTTCTGTTGTTCTGCGTCCCACTTCAGATACAGCCGGACAATCACCCTGATTAACTCACCCTGTAGAGGGTTACAATAGGGAGAGAGAGAGAGAAAGGGGGGATGGAGGGGGTGGTTAATGTTCAAATCCAAATTTGTTATAGATGGCTTTCTTAGGAGAGATAAATGCAGCTCCTCAAGTGTGCATGATGACTGAAATCAGGCGTGAAGAAGAGTACCAGGTCGCGCTGTGAGGCTGAGCCCAGTTCACGGCACCATCACCACAGAGAAATTATTTAACATCACTTTTAATTAAGTCAGCCGACACAGCAGCTCATTACAATGGGAGGTTGATTTACTCCGTGTATTTCAAGCTCAGTTCAGTTCAGTGGCGTTTACGCTCGTGTCTGTGTCCGTTCAAGCTCGCCCTCATGCTCAGTGGTGTCACCGTACCGGACTATGACCATTACAACATATATGACAGCAGTAATATGGAAACAGACAGCAGAATAAGAATAGCACTGGTCTTTGTGATGCATTAGACAGAATGACCCCCAGAGAGATACCAAGTAAAAAGGCAGCATAAGCATCTTGTGCATGCATTGTTTTTCTGAAGGTTGAACCTGCCCTTCACGGAATTAATTAATTCTTAATGCACCAGCCAGGTCCTCCAAAATGTTATTGAGTACGTGCTCCATGCACAACAAGTGAGAAACTTCTCCCAGCATAAAGGGATTAGCAGTACAGTTTGATAATGGGAAAGAAGCACAAAAACAAGGGTGTTGTGGTCGTAGATAAGAATCACCGCATTCCTTTATCTTCAATTTTACAAGCTGGTTCAACTCCTCGCTTGTATTGTAAGTATTTTATTATACCTAAGGATGATCACTTTTTTAATTACTTATTTAACACTGACCAAAACCTTAGTCAAATTGTAAACTGTAAAGGATCATGCTGAATATTATTATCCTGAGCCTTGATTTCATGTTTGCTATTGGCCTTAATGTGATATCCATAAATTATGCCTGGTGATATTCTATATTTTTCCTGTTTTTACTATATAAACCCCAAAAAATAGTGAAGTAGTAATATTCTCTGCTAAGCCAAAGCCTGAAAGAGCATTTCCCTTGTTGGTACAGACATCTATTAAACATTAGAAACACAGTGAGCCACACTGTTGCACTGAGTAACACGCTCCTTCACTATGGCAAACATGAGCATGTAGTTTATTTCGGGTCAATCCCAGTACACTGCTCTGGTGTCATCAACACTCACTGGTGTACCAAATCTGTGTCTGAAAATGGTCCCAAACAAAATGTACTTTTTAGCCATTGCCCAGTTGTTTATGAAAAGAAACAATATACTGTATCCAGTTGTCCTGGTTGCCTACATTTCACCACGGACGCCAACACAGACGGAAATAACTTCAAACTTGTTTTGTTGCCACAATCCAGTTTGTGCTGGAGTAGAACTAATTGTCATCTCAGTGGTTTTTCTCGTTCCACAGAATTGTATAACTCTTTTTGGAAGCACTGCCATTTATCTCATTAAATATTGAAATACACACAGCGTGTTAACTCCCCACCTTAGGGCTGCATTAGCCACTTGCATTTGGATGCAGATAATTTAGGCCAACACAGCAAAAGAGCTGCTAATATTGTTGGCAGACAAAGCCCTCTTAGTGGGAAAAATACAGAATAAACAATTCCACCAGCGTGGAGGGACTGGTTTCACAGCAGATAAAAGCTGAAAACTGAGGAGGGATTATTAAGTTAATAATAAGCCGGGTTTTTTGGAGCTGCTGGAGCTATTGTTGAAGGTCTCGCTTATGATAATTAACATGTGACACTGGCAGTATACTACATCCCAGGGAATGAAACGGACCAATTAATGATTTATATCTTTACCATCCCACACCCCTAATTCTGGCTCTATCAGAAACAATTTGAGATTAATAAATTGGTTGTCATGCATGTTCCTGGCTGAATTTCCGCAGGTAACCATGGTGACAGAGGCAACTGCTCGATTGGTAAATCATCTCTTTCTGAAAAATGCCACAATGCTGCTCTCGCTCTGCTATAGTAATAACTACACTACATGCTGGTCTTTTCATCTACACTCTGTACTTTATTTGATAGCCTTCGCTACAAAGGAGGTCTGATCCCGCTGTGTATCGTGGCCTTTGTTTCACCACCAGTCAAATCGCAGCCACCGAGCAAACATACATTTTTGTGGTCTAACTAACTCTTGGCCTAATTAGCCACAAATCACTGAGTGCATTTGAAAATCATCACTAACCTTACCTATAAAGAACACCAATAAAAATGAGCAGGTCTTCGATTAAAGCATTTAAAGCCCATATGTAGAGTGGGGCAGTAGAGTACATTAAGTGATTGTACTGGATTTCTATTGACATTACGCTATGAAGAGAGAGAAAAGCACACACACCCGCACAATACTGCAACCATGAACTATGAGGTCCATGGTTCCTTTGCTAAATCACTCCATTATGTAGTGCTAGCCTCTTTGCCCATCATAAAAAACTCTCATTTCTCTCTTATTTTTTAAAAAAGGTCCAGAAAAACATCTCTACTTTACAAAATATGGCAAAAAAAGGAATATAGTAGTATTTTTTCATTTCACATGACATTGTGCTTGTTACCTTAGAATGAACATTTTTATATCTACAGAGGGAGAGGGTCCACCACGTTGGTTTTACAGGAGCCCAAAATGGACAAACCAAACCTGCCCAATATTTATAATATGTTTTTTTTAAACAATGTCAGGATATCATTTGTGGGCTTTTCAATAGAGTTATCATACTATGCACATCTAAGGCATTGAATTCTTGAATATTAGTGTTATTAAAAAAAAAAAAAAAAGATATAAGAGAGTAAAATACCAAACCAAGATAAATAAGAGAAATATCAGGAAGTTGTACAGCAAGTTTCCCAGCACCATATCTTTGAATAATCTTCACTCTGGCTCACTTTCCAAGCTCTCTAAAATCTTCTTGACCTCTCAAATCTGCGTACAGTATGTGTGAGACGCTTACTTAACAAGTAACTGTGCTGCTTCACAGCCTATTACCACAGAGGGAGACGTGTAGGACACATTCCCTCAATCTTCAAATGCAGAGAATATGTCTGGCTATTTGATTAATGCTTTAGCTGGGAGCGAGATCTAATTGTAAAAGCAGGATAAACACTTATTGGGAGAAAGGAAATGGTGCAAATCAGACCACTCCCCAGAGTATTGAGGAAGGAAATTGGTTTAAGGATGAGACACAGGCTTGCGTACCAATGCTGAGCCCTGTCACCCCTCTTTTCCTCTCTCTATCTAAACCTTCTCCTCCCCTACTGCGGCACCTTTGATTCAAATTTTCACACAAAAAAAATTGGAGAATGTGACACAGCTCTTTTTTTTTTCTTCTTCTTCTTTCCTTTTTCCTCCCCACTGCATTAGCTATGCTCGTCCTGTGAGCACAAAGTCCGATCCTTGGATCTGATTGTAACTGATGACTTGAGAATATATAAATCACACTTGAATTGCAGCCCTGAGATGTCAGCCATTAAAATACAGTGCCGGGGTACCCGGAATACATATGAGATGATTGGTAGTCAGCAATGCTGTATGACACTACTGGATTACCTTATGCAAAAGTGTTCGACTGAATGTTTAATATATGGGTCTGTTTAAATAGCTGTCAGGATGTTTTTTAAGTAAAGCAACTGAGAGTATCATTGAGGAAATCTTAACACCTAGAATAAGAAATATATATTTAAAGCAGTCTTTCCTCAGGGTTGTGGAAATCACACAAGAGCTGAAGAGCTGATCGAATAAGTCCGGCTCAAGAAACTGGATTTAGGTGTTTGCAAATAATCCACTGGCCTTGACTGAAGACAACACCGTGCCACGAGGGGGAAAACCTGATAGCCACAAATCACTCTAGCCACAAGTCAATTAAAGAGCAAGCTAAAAAGCATTTTACATCTAATTACATCACACAAATCGTCCCGGACAGCACACACATGTTCACCACAGCCATTTATTTCCAATACAATGACAGCAGCCCTCACTGCAAGGCTTAGGCCTACAGTATTAAGCTTTTTTTTTTACCCCCCTTCCTCCCCATGCTTGAGTCGTGAAAGGAGTTTTTAACATAATTACCTATGTCTGTGCCACTGCTGATTCTATTACTTTTTACTGCCTTTTTTTGTGATTCCTTGGGAGCTGATTATAAAAGTGACTTTAAATGAAAAGATAGTGCTCTTTTTAATGCTGGCACCATTTCACTGGATTACATAGCATCCAACTATACAATGTTTTCAGACCCATGAGCCCAGAGATAAGTAGCCTGGGCCTGCACTCACATTACAAAGAGGCGATTTTAGAATATAGATTTCATGTAACTGGTCTCAGAAGCCATGCCATGAAAAAGGGGAAGATGTGAAATTTAATGTGTTCAGTGAGACAGCCATGTATGGAGCCCCCCGCTCCTAAGGGGGAAAGCAATGTATTTTATGGCTAGATTGGGTAGGTTATTTCCACCAGCAATTTACTTAAGAACCATGATGTTCGATCTGGAGTCTATGTTTCATTTTTATAATCACCACAAATATCAATTTTCAAACACACCATTAAATTTGAACTTAATTTTTTCTAACATTCACTCACTGGTTTACCACCATAACCAGTCCTGACAAGCTGAGTGGTAGTAATGCATGTATTGCTGAACTCTTCATCTTACAATAACATGGCTCGCCATTGGCAGACTGATGCCTATAAAAAGACTGGGACTAATGCTCAGCAGTCACAATAAAAATCTCTGGCCAGCTAACAGGGGAAGAATTTTACACTCTATGAGATGAACAGTAACGAGATTGAAAGCTCCATACTTCATCGCTAATTATATTCTACGAAGGAAAGCTAAATGAAATCCCCCAATGGACAATACTTCCATTAACATGACAAGTGGGTTACTGTGCTACTATAAACCTGATACGGGCAGGCCAATATACAATTCAGTGCCGTACAACAGTTACCATTTCTCCTACTGGCCCTCGGGTAATTATTGTTCTCCCAAATTCCCAGATCTCAGCCTGGAGCTGTAGCTTTAGGGGACTTCTGGAAGCTTTTTCCTCCAGACTGCTCCCGGCACAAAAAAAAATATTAATGTGAAGATGTCATTATTAATGACGTCCTGGAAAGGTTAAATTTATAAGGTCAGAGGAACTGACAGAAGACCTTCAAATTGGATTTAATACATTCCATTTACTTGGAAGTTTCACCTCCTCCCAGTTAGCTCTGGTGTTTGTTAAATAGAGGGAAGACATCTCATTGTCTGTGCTGTGACTGTTAAGCAACTCATCTGAGTGAACAAACTATGATCCAGTCCCTCTTTTGGTTTGATATTGTACACATGAAACTTGTCAAATGAGTCCACTGAAAAGAAGCTTGGCACAAAGACGCTCTGCTGTCTGTGTGTAGGCACTGGAGAGCATTAAACTCCAACAACAGTCTTCCTGGTGTCCAGTTGGACTCACTCGATTCTTGGACCCCGTGTATAGCTACTGACATTTTGGTAAGAACTACTTTATTTGGCATTACGGCACTCTGGAGTCTGTGTGGCGTCCACTGATCCTTTCAACCAGTCATATTTAACATTTATGCTCCAACTAAGCCAAGTCCATCTATCTGAGACGACCACCTTGGCACTGACAGATTGTCAGTCCAGCAGCCCGTCTTTATTGCCAATTCTCTCTCACTTGGTTCACAGCTATTACTTCAGAAGCCTCTCTATTCCTGTGTTTATGTATAGCATGGCTCGACAGCCCGGCCCGCCTCCCCCAGCCCGAGTCTTCTAATTTTAAAATAATGGGAATCTTACCTTATTGATTAAACTGTCACAGTTGACCACTGTGATTGATAAAACTTCATTCAAACATGCCATGCGACGACAGCAGTTTGAGTGACACAGCAAAACAGAAACGGTGGGGAAACTAGCAGCAGGGGGTTTTGACATGAGGGGCTGTTCTGTGCTGTCACCTTTGTGTCATATCTGCATTCAAATGCCTCACACAGCTGCACTGTATTGCTTTACTTACAAGAGCGCAGAAGATTTAGGTCTCCCGTTTCACATCAGAGGAGAACCTGTCCTCTTATTATCTGTCAAGACTCAACTACTCTCTGGAGATCAGCTGTATTTACAGAGATGTGCCTGGGGACAACTGCGGTGGGCTGCAGCTTAAACATGAGGTGAGGCTTAGAATCTATAAGCCTAGAGGCACATCGCACTATGCATACAATTTTGACATGCCTCGAACAACTGCAACTCTAAACCGTGTTTTGTTTGACGACCACTGTCATGTGAATTTATTTTGAACAGTTGTGATGGAAGAACTGAAGCACTAAATCATTTTTGAGGCAATGCCCTGAAATGTGACTTGTTGTTATAACCAGATTTAAATGAGAACTGTAACGTCAAAACTCCACCACGCACGCCTCCGTCACGTCACAGCCGCGATGATGCTTTGGTCCGTTCTTTACGTGACTTCAAGCCCCACCACGTGTGTTTCAGAAGGAGCGTTTTGCCCACCAGACTTTGTTTACTTGCTCAAATTTGCTGGTTTATGTGCTTCTAAAATGTAAATAGGCTAGACATAGTTTGTTTGTTTCCGCAGCAGTTTGCACGGGTGATTTATTTTGAAATTCAAAACGGATCCTCTATGCCGTTTCTGTCTGACTCACTGTCAGCTCGGGCTGCTCTGAGTAGATTGACGCAGGCTGCTCGCGGCGTCCATCCAAGATAGAACAGACGCGTATTCTTGGCGAAGCCGAGCGAAGAGCTGCTTCTGGGACGCTTCTGAAACAGACCACGGCGGGACCGGTGGGGTTTGAAACATTGACTAGAACAGCCACGAATAGCTCTGACGGACGCGGCGCACGCAGAATGTGTTGCGTCCTTGCCCAGTGGAATTTGGCTTTAACACCAGAATTTTCATTTCCATTCGTCCTTGATGGGCATTACAGTGTGTGGTTTTTGCACTCATCCATTGGCATGTGTCGTTACTTCTAGACTTTCATTACAGTTAACTGCTAGCTGTCAATTTATATCACAATACCATTATCTATCGCATTCTATAGAAGATCAGAGGTGCGATGCTCCAGTAGAGTCACGTTAAGTCATGATATATTTGGTTTCTATTGCACTGCTGCATTTTGCACTTTTCCACTTCAGCCAAACATAAAACCTTTTTTTTTTTTTAAATGATAATTCTCGCCGTTTCCTCGACTACAGGACTATATCCATCTGTGAGTGACAGTAGTTCTATGTGAACATGTTTAAGCCTACAGTATGACATCTGATGAGCCTACTGTAAATTTGACAGTTACTATCATTGGACCATGGATGATTTGCATGAATTTTAAACTGACAGCAAGAGAGCTCCTCGGAAAAATGACGAGCAAAAAGAAAAAGTTTTTTTTTAACAATTTCAGAAAAATGTTCTTCAATATGAAGACTTTGAAGATCCCACCATCTTCGGGCCCTCAGACAGCACTGGATTAAAAACAGGCATGATTCTCGAACTGGAAATCACTGCACGGGCTCAGGAACACTTCCAGAAATCACTGTCTGTGAACACATCCACAAATGCAAGCTAAAGCTGCATCATGCAAATAAGAAGTCATATGTGAACCCTATCCACGTCTCTGGGTCAAAGCTCATTTAAAATGGTCTGAGGAGAAATGGAAAACTGTTCTGAGGTCAGATCAATCAAAATGTTAAATTCTTTTTGTAAATCATGGGCGGTGTGTCCTGCGGACTAAAGAAGAGAAGGACCATACAACTTGTTATCAGCATGGTATGGGGTTGCATTAGTGCCTATGTCATCAGCAGCTTACACATCTGGAAAGGGACCATCAATGCTGAAAAGTACATAGAGGCTTTAGAGCAACATAAGCCCGCATCCAGACAACATCTCTTTCAGGAAAGGCCTTGCGTATTTCAGCAAGACAATACTAAACCACATACTGCATCCTTCACAACACAGTGGCTTGAGATGGGTATGGGTGCTGAACTGGCCTGCCTGCAGTCCAGATCTTTCACCAATAGAAAACATATGGCGCATGATAAAATGAAATATCCAGCAATGAAGGTCCTGGACTGTTAAGCAGTTAAAAATCCTGCATTAGACAAGAAAGGGACAACATTCTTCTCCCAAAACTCCAAGAAATCACATGTACAGACATGTACAGACAGTTGTTAAAAGACGAGGGGTTGCTACACAATGGTGAACATCGCTCTGTCCCAACTTGATGTGTTACTGCCATCAATTTCAAAATGAGCTAATATTTTCCATAAAAAGATAGTGTTTCAGTTTCAACACATGGTATGTTGTTATTGGGAATAAAATATGGGTTTGTGAAACTTGCAAATCATTGCATTCTGTTTTTATTTACATTTTACGCAGCGTCCCAACTTCATTGGAATTGGGGTCGTACAATAAACCAATAAAAAGGAGTGCAAGGAGCCTGTAACAACAAAAAAGGTCCAATACAAAAACCTTATTTCCCAACCTCGAGCAGCAGCACCCCGTTGAGTACGAGGAGAGCCAATGATCCAGCGAGGAGAGCTCGACAGCTACTGTGAGCTCCAGACCAAGAAGCCAAACTACACTGGCTCAGCACAGCATCACCAAATCTTGTTTACAAGCTAAATAACCAAGAGATCATTTTAAGAAGTCAAGCTGTAACAATTATTTTGTTCGTACTAAGATAAGCAGAAGAAGAAACTATACTAGACAAGTTTATGGAGCATACACTGTGTGATAAGGAACAGACCACAACAGCAGAGTGTGACAAATCTATCATTTCTGGGTATGTTTGCTTTGCAACATTGTGTCTGCATTGTTGTATTTACAATGTTTCAGTCCCTACAACTTCTGTTGTCCAGTGAAGTTTGTTACCTTGGGGTGTACCTGTGTATAGTCGAGTAAAAGTAATTTCAACTTCTGACAGACATGGTTACGTTTTCTTTTGGTTTTCTTTTGTTTTCTTCATGCACTACAACACTCTGACTCATGTCAGAGGCTACATCGACACACAGAAGTCAGTGAAATCTATGGGAGATTTATTAATACCATTAACTCATGTGTGAGGCCTTTACAGTTTCCAACGGCACTGCTTCTTTCCACAGGCAGCCTAATTTAAAACAGCCTGGATATATTAACGTAGTAGCAAGCAGATTTCCTCCTAACCTGGCTACTCGTAATAAGGGCCCATTTTACACTGAGATAAAGTGGAAGATTTATATTTTAAAATTCTATTTATGATCATGAATATGGGTGATAATGAATAGGTCGTTATGGGACTTGAGTCACACAATGAATTTAAGGGTACAAGCCTAAAGACCACTGAAAAATGTACAACCCGTGCTGACTAGGTCTGCTGAGGAAGGTTTTTTTTCCCACCTATTTCTTTCTTTCTTTCTTTCTTTTTTCAGACAACAGCGTGTGCATAGGACCACATAGTGATTTGTTTTATAAAGTACAAGTTCAGTGAAGGTGTCAGTAACATTTCTGGAGTGAGGAGGATAGTTTCAACTTTGTGCAGTGGTGCAAGTAGTGTTGAGAAAGTAGTAACATCACAATCCGGAAAAAAAAAAAAAGTTTTTTACTTGAAGCCGCATTTAAGCAAATGTTGACGACATGACTTCATGAATAAAAAATAAATATAAAACTGTGTACTAGCACATGCAAGCACGTAAGAGCATCACACACCATTTCACAACTGCACGAGAAACAAGATTTATGCTTCAGCTTCAAGGCTACTAAACAAGGAGGAAGAATCAGAGACTTCATGGCCATCGGGGGTGTACTGACATTAGATCAGAAATGCATTACAAACCCACACAAAGTACCAACACGTCACAGAGTGTGAGGCATGTGTGAAACAAGATCTATGACTTGTATCCATCAGGAGCAAACAGCAATATCTATGTTGACAGAGAAGCATGCAAAAAGCACGTTGAAGCATGTGTGTGCAAAAAACACATCAGGGGCATGAAAGTAGCAATGTTCAAAATAAAATAAATAAATAAAATATCACTTACCAGTGAAAGTGATGAAGGCAGTGTGTGTGTGTGTGTGTGTGTGTGTGTGTGTGTAGGTGTTGCAGCACCACCCCGGGATAATAACCTTCCAGTCATTAGTGGACTAGCGGGTAATGTTTCTCTCAAAAGGTCAGCTGGACCCCCGGCTATGCTGGTCCTTCAGCGTGTAAAGCATGACTTATTGATGTTCAGTGAAATGACTTTTTTTTTTTACAAGTTTGAAACAACATTTCACATGAGGAACAGGAGGTGGAGAAAGTCAGGGCATTTCTGCTCCGTGTATATTTAAAGTAAAGTCCGGGTCCACTGATGTGTCAGCAAGTGCAGCCAGCAGCTCTGCCACAACACTAACAGGTTACTCCTGTCCTTATATAATGTACACACACCTGAGCGCAATTTAACTTGGTTTGGTTTGTCAGTCGCAATGTTCCCGCCACCTGGCAGCTGAAACAGGTGGAGGACGCTGGGTTGACACACACGCAAACACACCAGGTAGCTGCACCTGAAGCTGACGCACACTAGCTCGAAGCTTCCCTTACCTCTATTTCTACCGTTTCCTCTGGAGCTACACCAACTCACCTCCATCCTGACATGAAGTTTTTGGGTGGAGAGTAAATAAAAAACATTTAGAAGTCTGTTGTTGTTTTTTTAATGTCCGTTAATTACCTTAATTTTGCGTCTTAGGGTATTGCGCATGCTCACCTGACGTGACGTAGGCATCACCTGTGCATTAGTTATCCAAGTACGGAAGCCCTAAAAGGCCATACATACATACATTTTATTCCACCTGTTTTCCTGTGATAACAGGATAATTAATTCAAGATCTCGAGAAAACAAAATGATAGTCTAGTGTATTAAATCAAGTGCGCCCATATTACAGAATGTATGGCAAACCTATTACGCCACTGTAAAATCCCTTTGATCCATCATTTCTGACAAAGGTTGATACACTTGATCTCAGGACTGGAATGAGGATTAACCAAAGTGTACAAACCTTTGTCAGAAATTATGGATCAAAGAGATTTTACAGTAGAGTAAATATTGCACATAATGCCTTTTTCAATTCAAAATAATGAACTTTGAGCCTGAATTGCTCAAAAATGATACGGAGCGAGCAAACCTATTACGCCACTGTAAAATCCCTTTGATCCATCATTTCTGACAAAGGTTGATACACTTGACCTCAGGACCATACTGACTGTTCACTCACTCAGTATAAAGCATATTTACTGTATCATCATTTTTGAGCAATTCAGCCTCAAAGTTCATTATTTTGAATTGAAAAAGGCATTATGTGCAATATTTACTCTACTGTAAAATCTCTTTGATCCATAATTTCTGACAAAGGTTTGTACACTTTGGCTAATCCTCATTCCAGTCCTGAGATCAAGTGTATCAACCTTTGTCAGAAATTATGGATCAAAGGGATTTTACAGTGGCGTAATAGGTTTGCTCGCTCCGTATCATGGACTACATTCATTTGCCATACATTCTGTAATACGGGCGCACTTGATTTAATACACTAGACTATCGTTTTGTTTTCTCAAGTTCTCGGAAAACGGAGGAAAATTATCTCGTTATCACGGGAAAACGGGTGGAATAAAATGTATGTATGTATGTATGGCCTTTTAGGGCTTCCATAGTAAAGTCACTCCAGTGTTCATCTCTGTTTAACCCAACACAGCAGGACTAAAAACAGACAGAAATCCAATGTGGATGTATATCAGTGAGGATACTGACCAACTGAATAAATAACAGTCATCACAAAATCCCCAAACATGATGATACTTCATCTGACCTGCATGTGTAAGAACAAAGAAGAGAGGATTTATGTTTTTCTTCTCCTGCCATGACTCAGACTGGCTGTGATGTGTGATTACTCCAGCACTTTGGGGTAAAAAAAAAACATGCTTCATTCCAAATACTTTGTTCCTTCAGATATATTTATCTTCACGTTGTGCACTCTGGTGAGTCTCCCACTGCATTTTCTTCACAGGGCCATTGTTGAAGAAACACCACCAGAAGGATGTGGTTGATGTTAAAAGCTGTACTTATTTTGTTTTTTTAAAAGAGAAAATAACCCACAACAGTAGAACAACCTAATTACAGCAGTTACAAGAGAGTACTGTATACAGCCCTCAGTAATGCAGACGATATGGGTATGTATACATGAAATAATGGCTTAATTATACACACCAGCATATCTGGCAGTGTGCTAAAACTTGTGTTACCTTTGAGAGTGAAAAAATATTCTTTCTCTCTAAACTTTGCTAAACCAACTCAAATGTGTGGGTTAAAGTGAGGGCAGAAAAACATATTACTTCAGTCTGCGGAACAGATAAGAAAAGAAGAAAGTTTAATTTTCATTGTTTATTAAGATATAAAGCAGGCACATGAATACAAGAAACGTGTGCACTAATAAGTCAGCTCTCAATAACAAAAAAATCCACAGCAACGTAGTTTGATATCACTCAAGATTTCAAATCCAAAATCAAATACAGCAAGAGACGAACTGTGAGGGAAAAAAAAAAACGCTTTCAAAATGCTCGGTTCACAACAGTTAAAAAAAATCCACCTGTCAAATAACCATGCATACTCATCCTATCCTGCTATAGTTCACAGATGTCAAACGAGCAAAACAAAGATTCAGCCCCTAGACCAAGGCAGCAGGATTTCAAAGCCTGGCTGTACACCACTGGATCACTATGCAGGAGAATACTATGCATGACTAGAAAACAAGATGCACAGTTTCTGATCCTACAGTTGTTACCTGAAGTAAAATAAAAAATAAAAAAAATCTTTTCTCCTGTTTCTTCCTTTTTAAAGCTCCAACACATGGCAACTTATTTCTAGTTCCTCATAAACTCTGTGCATGACATCTTGATTAGTGTTCAAGCTTAAGGACAAGGAATATAAACAATAAGCAAGAGTTTAAAGTCAGTAAAATCCCCTCCTCGCTTCGCCTACTTCTAAGCTGTGGAGAGAAAACATATTGATCCCTCAATTTGGACACATTCTTTAGATTGTGGAGGTGTTTGGTCTCATTGACAGTTAATGAAGCTTGTCGGCTTTGGAGAGTAGCGACATGGGGGTCTACTCATTGTTTAAGCCCACTGGGTTCTCCCAGACTCTAAAGGAGTCGAGGTTTATTTACAAAGTTGGACTGAACTGGGTGGGTCTGTGTGGCAGGATCAAGACCATGTACCAGTTACGCAGCAAAGCGGATGGCCGGGAAGAATACTCTGTCACCTTTGATTTGCTGCATCATATGAACATGAAAAAAACAACAACAAAGAAAACTAAACTTGAGATGGTTAAATCATAAAGAAATATACATTTACAAGTCCAAATGATAAAGGGGGTACAAAGTCAGCACTGTGAATAGTGTTTAGATCAGTCTGGCAAAACAAGTAAGTACACAGTTGTTGTTTTTTTAAATGCAGGAAGTGTGAAAATATATTGACTTTTGTTCATATTCATGAACCAAACAAATCTCACCAGTTAGCCCAGCACATCCAAATGAACTACAGTTATTGCTCACGTTAAAACAAGTAGGCAGTTGAAGTTTTGCATAGTTGATATTTGCAGTACAGAATGTATTTAGCCATAATCAAACATTATAGTGGAAAACACCAGAGACCCAACAGTATTACTATAAAACTGGTTAGAATACAAGATTATCGAAAGCCTCTCGGAATTAGTTCTCAGAATATTTATGAAATCCACTCACTTCTTCCCATAAACGGGAAGAGGAAAAAAAACAAGGGCAAATGTACAAAAATGCTTTTGTCCAGTTGGTTTCCCTCTAACTGCATTTTCCAGAGGAGAGACGGTTAATGCTACAGACTAGAGCAAATGTGAATGGAATATGGAATACAAATGAGGCATTGTAGGAATATAATGGGTCAAACAGACAAGCCGTCTACGCAGAGGTGGAACAAATATGATAAAACATTTTCTTTTTGACAGAATGACGAGCTCTATCTATTCTTAACTCATTGGTCAATATTTTGTGTTCCCTTCAATCAAAAACAGGGGAGTCTAGATGCTATCCATGGCTTTGAACTCGCTCAGAGCCTGCACAGGGTTGATGTGCTTCTTGTGAGAGGATCTCTTGACTCTGTTGGTTTGGCCGTCGTCCTGCTTCTCTCTCTTCACCAGTGGTTTCTTCTCTGGAGCTTTCATTCTCCAGGAGATGGCTGGCATATTAAGGGCCTCCATGCCTTTGTTCTTCTGGTATTTAGTAGATGCAACGTAGGAGGCCTTGACGGTGGACACCACTGTGTTCATCAGGTTCTTAGCGGCCTGGATGAGGGACATGGCGCTGTCCAACTGAGCAGGCGAAGAGAAGAGACAGTTGGGTTAGACTTAGTAATTCACATCCGTTTTGAATTCGAGTCAAATTAAAATGTTCCCGTATTTCTAACGTCTTCCAGTTTTGTACTGCCAAGTTTTCAAGGGGAAAACCAAGACACAAAGTGTTTGTACAGAAGGATTGACGACCTTTCTAAGTTTGTCTGGCATGCAAACAGATGTAAGAAATTTGAGAATATGGAAAAGGTCACACTAATTGAATTTCCTCAGAGACACTGGTGACACTCGTGTTGGAAGCACAGGCGTATTTCAGCTTGACAGAAAGGAGGGCGGAATTCATTACTTCCTGCAAACAGAGGCCCGTTTTAATTAATTTGACTGGCAACTAAGTGGTTAATTAGTGCTTAAAAGGGTCTGTAAACATTGGTCATGCGGTGTTATGCTTAAGTGGTAAAAAGGTTAGGAAACATTTGGGCAACATTAGTCATTTCAAGCACAGAGAAACAATCCATTATTGCTGTTATCTGTTTGTTTGATATAAAATATAAGCTGCAAATTAAAGTGCAGAGAATGAATCATAAACTAATCATAAGCAACAGTCAATGCCAGTACATCTTGGTATTTTTTAATTTATTTAGGCAACACCAGATAATAAAACTTTAGAAAGTAGCCAATGACTTCTATGGATTTAATTATCTTTCTAGCTACAAATTAATGCTACCCTTCAGAGATTTCTTTGTAAACGCAGTTCTGTTTACTTTGTTTCGCACCAAAATACATTGTGTGTATCCTTAAGGCTTCAGGGAAACACTGAATTTCCTGCCTGACTTTACTTGTTTACCCCTTTTTTTAACGAATGTTTTGAAACTGGCACTGTTTGCATCAGTCGCCTGCAGCCCTCAAATAGTTTCATTTAACACCGCTTGTCAACTGTGCTATTACCTGTGCCTTAGTTGATTCACGACAAAGATTGTAGATTGTAGACAACGTTTCTAAGGTTAAAACGATGTTGAACTTACCCCAGACACGACCAGCTCTCCCCCCAGGTTCTGCACCTCAGCCTTGACTTTGCTGCAAATGTTGAGCTGGTGGCAGTACAAGGCGATACGCTGCAGGTAGGCGAGCAGGTCCTGCTTACAGGTGGAGTCAGGGCACTGAAAGAGAGAGAGAGACGTGTCAACTAATGTGCACATCAGTTGGTCCATAAACACAAACAGGTTTGTGGTTATTATACAGCGTGCTTGCAGACTGCAAGATGAATCAATTTTTCTCCACTTTCCCTCCGTCATTTGCTGGCCTTACTCAATCTGAATATTTATGCGGTACAATGATCTCACACTTTATCAAGATGAGTTAGAAGCAGTGTGACAGGTAAGTTAGACACCCACATTCAGGATGTGTTCGGAGCCAAAATGACAAGCGCACGCCCACAACCTGGTAGATTGATAACTCATCTTCGCAGGGTCAGGCATGATCAAGTCGCACTGAAAAGCAGATTCTATTTTGGAGACAAACACGGCTGTCAATCAGTAACTTTTACACGGTGATAATTTAGTGTGAGGTGTTTCTGGGAGGGGGAAAAAACTTGATCTTAAGTGTAAACAGCAGCCCTGTTCAAAGATAAGAAATGTTTTCAGAATTAAACAAACTCCTCATCCCAGCTGTCAGAAATCTGGATTCCCCTGCCCAACACCTCTGAACAATGGTTTTCAATTTGAACAAACTGCTTTGAGCTGGAAAAGGCTTGATTAAATTAAATATCAGAGGAAACATACCATTGATGATGGTAAGTTTAAAGGGTGTGCAAATTAATTTTGAGACCATAGGTTCAATAATTTAGCTGGAAAAGCCTCTTGTTCTCGTTTCCAACAAAACATTAAAAAGTCAAAAGTCATACGAGACAAATTAGACTGAGGCCATAAAAAAAAAAAAGTCATCAACTTCAAGAGTCCAATAAATTATCACAGACTCCACTTGAAAGTGGCAGTATGTGAAGCGCCCTACAAATGCATTTCATTTAGCAGTGGCAATCGTTTTGAATTATTTCATCTCATCATAATTAACTTGGGTTTTACCTTGGAACACCATTTCCAATCCCTCTGCTAGTTTGCTAAACAAGCCCCCTGCCAGCATAGTAATTAGGCTACAGTTCTCTTCACACGTCAAGAGCGACGTAAACACCCTGATGGGGATCTTTACATTCAATGGTAAATCTCAGCAGAGTGACCTGACACATAAATGGTATGTCAGCAGTGATCGTGACATGGCGAGGCTGTCTCCGTTACACATAATCAGAGGCTGGCAGCTTCTCATATCGTCTTCCAAACTAAATACACATGTGAAAAGCACAGGCTGATGCAAGTGAGAAAGCCAAAAGAAAATACAGTGTAAAAAAAACAAAAAAAAAACAGTATGTGCAGGTCTGAAGGAGGAGTCGTTTGTCAGCTGTTGATTCTCATTGCCGGCAAAAAGGTGAGCTGGGAAGGAAATAGCAGCCAATCTTTTAATTGATGGGATCTGTGCAAGACGGAGCTGGTGAGGTCAGTGCTGAGGATCGTTAAGTGTGCTCGTGTTTGCTTGTGTCTAGACAAAATGTAGAGGCGTTTTTGTCTGGCTACAAGTAAGCGAATGACATAGTGTGCGGACATCTCTCAGTAATGGCCATTACCGATATTAAAGTGAACTAATCCACAGAAGGTGAAGAAATTCCTGTTTTCTTTTCTCTTTGTGGACAGATGAGGACATATGATGTGTCTAATCCTGCTGAGTGCATCAGTTTCCCTGTTGTTGTGTGTGTAGAGAGCGCTCTGCTGAATATAGGGCGCTCACACCCAGACATGTAGACGCATGCATCCAGCGCAACTGCGCTCATTCATACGCAGCATACGTCAAAGTGATGGGGTGCTACAGTAGAATAAGGACACGCATCCCTTCATAAAAACAAATACAACTAAACCCATTACAATGATGTCTTTCTTTATTATCCTGTGACAATATTAATCAACGTTTTCTCCATCACTACCATCCACTCCTGATTAATACAAGGATGGGCGAAGCAGAGAGAGGGGGGGAATGTAAGAGTTGACGTTCTATTAAAGAATATGCAAGAGGAGATGAGGGGAAAAGGGCTGGAGGGGATGATCATCATACAGGAGAGGACTTAATACATGGCTGAGAGACCGGAGAAAATAGAAGAGGGAGGAAGGTTTAAAAAAAAATAAAAAAAAACAAACAGGAAAGAAGCAGAGAAAATAAGTAGTTGGGGGAAAGATGAGGATGAAGAGTGAGCCAGAGGGGGAACAGTATGGAGCAGTAAATAAGGGGAAGAAATCCAACTGGGGAAACAGGACATAGACAGGAGGATTCGACTGTAGTTGGGAGGAGTGGGGAGGGGTGGGGGTGGCTTAAGGAAAAGAGAGAGATACAGAGAGAGTGTGTGTGTGTGTGCGCGCACATGCATGGACGCACACGCGCTATAGCAAAGACCTGGGATGAGGCTGAATGCAGCAGCCATGCTAATGAGGGCTTGGGGAAGTATTCAGACGGCTGAGAGCAGGGCACTGTGAAAGCATCACTTGTGCTCATACTCAGCTCAGCTGCTGGCTTCACTCAGCACTCAGGAAACTCTGCAAGGCTGCTCTGACTGTGACATGTGAATACATAAGTTGCACAGAGAAGAAGACAAGAACACCTTGGATTGTTTTTGGTAATGCAAATAGAGGCACAGTGTGTGATTAACTCAGGCGCTATGCACAAACCAGAGAGTGGCATACATCGCAGACTGACTTCACTGTGCTCTGTTAAATGTTTCAGAGAACCAGATGTATCAGCATGTTACACACACTTTAGAAAGAACAAATAGGTCTCTGCTTTCACAGCTGATTTAAAGAATAACTAATAATGCTAATAACACATAATAAACCGGGCATATAGTGCCGGTCTATTTGTTCAACTTAGATGTCCGTGTATCTGCTGGTTGTGCAAACATCATAACCCAGCAGTCATGTTGAAAATCACATCTCGCCTCACTATTTAAACAATTAATTTTCCTTCCACAAAACAAAATTTGCTCTGGTGTGATAAAGGAAGGGATCATTACTCTTGTTCCCACTGAGTGATGCTCTCCTCTAATAGTGACTTCAACCATTAGAGCCCATCATTGTAATTTCCTTCTTTTTTCTAACTGAGTGCTGCTGTAAAATGTTCTTCGAGCCTCTTGTTTTTTTTTTTTTTCCCTCCACATGATGTGTGGCCAGTTATGAACTGGGAGAGTTGACCTTGCTTGGTCAGCTACTATTGAGAGACGGCAAAGCAGGGATGGGAGCACTTGGCACTAGAGACTTTATCACACAACTCTGGATATCTTTTCAAGGCAAACTCATAGAAAAAGGTGAGTCATCTTTCAGAATGATCCAGCTGTACACGTAGAAAAGTCAATGATTCCTGCAGTTGTTCTTGTCTCTTACCAGCTTAGTTTTAAGTGCCTTTTAAGAAAATAAAGGTGAAACATCAAAGTTGGGTCAAAGTGTAGCAGATCATTATTCAAACTTGCTAATTGAATCTCTTAAATTACAATGGCTTACGTGACTTTTAGCGTACTCCGTAATTATGAGGTTCTCACTTTTCAAGTGCGTGGGTAGTTCTTTCTTTATTTCACATTCCTTAGCATTTAAGCTGCTGCTCAAGAGAAGCCGCAGTCTAAAACAAAAGCAAAAAATCTTTTTTCCCTTGACAACATGCAGCCCGTGGAATAAAAGAAAGAAATGGGGCAGTAAGAACGAGAGCAGGATGTTGAACAAAAGGAATTCACAGTGGTGCGTGTTGGGTAATGTCCATGATATAAATGATGATCAGGAAGGTCAGGTCCCATCATTGGAAATGCCATGCAGTTCTGCTGAATTCCATTATACATAACAGAGACAGAGGCTGAGCCACTGTGCTACTGCCGCCCAGCACTGACCTTTCAGGACGCATCACCCAGAGGAAATGCCAATTTCCAATATTTACTGACACGGCATCATTTTAATGTGCTGCTGCCTGCAACCTGTTGGGTGGTGCCACGGGGCGGTGTTTTCTAATATGTTTTGTTTTTCAGTCACTTCCTGTCGTGAGAAAATTGATACTCGCACTGTTCTCGGATCCAAGTGAGGCGATTTCGAGTGTTTTAGTTAAGAGTCTTCATTGGAGGGATGTTGCTTGTTGCTTTATGGACTAGACTTTGGCTGTTTATCAGGACAGCCAGTGAAAGTACAGCTAAACAGCTAAAAAGAATATGTTTTTATTTTGAAAAGTATACTGATAAGTGTGCCTCAACCCTATAAATCATCCCATATCATAACATACTTGACAGCCCAATTTGTTCTCCTGCCAAAGTTGAAAGACAAGCTCGAACAAACACAAAAAACGCCATTCAGGCGAGCTTTGCTGTGCGGTATTGTGGCTGGATTTTCATAGCTCAAAGGGAAGAAAGTAAATCCAAGACCCAAGACCAGCCAGAAAGTTTCACTGTGCGGCATTACTGCTCTGACATATCAAACATCTATCAGCGGGAGGAAAAAAATAAATCAAGACATTCGCCTGCCTGTGTGCATGTTAGAATGTTGTGGATAATTAACTGTGCCAAAACCTGAGAAAGAACCTTCAAGACAAGAAAACTGCCACAGGGGTTTGCATGGATGCTGAGATATACTGCATATGTTACCGTGTGCTGACTGCCACTGGGAAGAACTGTGCAACTGAGATCCATGGCACAGTTTAAGGAGATACAGGGGGAAAAAAAGCACCAGAAAGACCCTTCTGTTACTTTGGGCAGAAAATGAAGACAAAGATAGGACTACGCGGAGATAGGAAATGATCGATTCCAAGCTGCAGTCTGAAGACATTTCAAGATGAATATGCTGCAACATAAAATGTTTAATATATTAAACTGAATTTAAAACATGAAAACAGTGGCACAGAGAACAACTGAAATGTAAAGTATGAGTGAGAACAGATAAGAGGGCTTCAAGCCACTGAGGAAAGTAAGAAATGTAAAAGTTTTTCTGAACAGAGCACCTATTCGCAAGACTTCTGATGAAGTTGAGTACGCTGGTGTTTTCTGTGCGCAGCCTTGTTAATGGGCTTTTACAGTTAATGTGCTGTACATTAGATTTTGTCCGTCTGGTGCTGATTCTGTTACTGCTGATGACTAAATATAAATCTGCCATGGTCTACCAATATTAATCAAAATCAATTTCAAACAGAGTGATGATAGCCAGATCTCCTCTCTTCATTGCATCTGCTAAAAAGATGCTCCATATTTGCGTGGGGTCCAATTCAATCACGCCGCCCCCTGGGAATGTTAATGTGACATTGAAGTAGACAGGGAGTCTGGGTATGACAGCAGAAAATCAAGCTGGGGGCAAGCCAAAAATGGCCGACTTTAGAGGTAACCACAGGGACCAATTAAATGGCCCTCATCAATTTTTAATGTTCAGGCTGCACCTGTCAGTCAGGCATTTCACTGTAGTACTTGTAAGCAAAACTGATAGCATGGCTGCGACAGAACAGAAAGTACAAACAGAAATGTTAAAACATTTATACTTTCTTCTTTGACATTCAGATTTCACCCTTCTTATTCCTTTTTGTCTTGCCTGATACCCAGCTGTTCCAAAACCATCGGGTGCAGTTCGTCTTTCAACCTGCGAATGAAAATCTAAGGCCTTCAAAGCTTTCAACAAATCTATTCATTACCTCGACACTTAGCCTGCCAAAATTCATCCATCCTGAACTATCAACTGTCTGTCCACAGTTTTATACAACCAAGATGATGCCAAAGCGTTTTTTTTTTCTGGCCCCTCGGGATGGGAAAAGAAAAACATTAAAGTATTGAATGGTAATGGTAAATGTCTGTCAAAACAATCAATTGGGAGTCGATACATTTTCTCAACCAGCAAATAAGGTGGGCTTCACTTGGATGGGCTGAATTGCAGTTGGCTGAGGGCTGACCCTTGAACTGCTGAGCTGAGAATTTGTGGACTCTCTGGGTGATTTTGCTTCTCCACCACTGCAGTAGGTAATTTACAACCCTGTCTACTGTAAAGCGTCTAGGGCCAGAGCCGGGATTAGACTGTGACCAGCAAAAGAGTCCATGGATCACCATAAATCTCCACTGATTGAATGCAAATTGGAAAAGTACACTATGTATGTCAGTATACATCATGAGAATAAAGCATGCACAACAAACATGCACACGGCTAGCACGTGCCCATTCTCTAAATATGCAAGCCTTATTTTATGTGCATGTGATCGTATGTGTACATGCAAGTGTTTATGTGGTGAGCAGGCAAGCAGCAGAAATTTATGGGCTACATAGTGGCTAACACATTTGCATTATAAATCTCAATTACATAGCATTATTTGTTTACCAGCCTGCTCAGATGGAATTCTCATAAGGTGCCCTGCAGAGGAGGGTTATAAATTCTTAATAAACTGCAGTGCAGACCTTTGTACAGCACTGACCTAAATCCTGCAGCTCATCTCTGCACTACAATTATTTCCATTACACATATTTAACTGTTTTTTTTAGAAACCCCAAACTAAATCATGTCCACCTGCACCGTTCTGTTGAACACAACATGCACATACCGAAACACGCCACGACGCAGTCTTGCGAAGAAAAACGTGGGGTGAGATGCTATGCTATCAGTCTGGGACCATCTGCCGATGCGTTTTATATGAGGAGTAAACCCTCACGGGCCCTCCAGGCCAGAGGCACAGAACACAAGTGATTAATATGCCTAGGTTAATGAGCAGTCCCAGCATTGCCTTTGCTCCTCTGACTCTGTCAGTATGTGCGCATCTTGGCGGTGATTCACTTAACTATTGCTGTTGAAGTATGTGGACCATCCCATGGTGCCATGCTTTTGTTATAAGTGTGCCTGTGGCATCTCTTGCTTTGTTAGAGATATGGCCCTAAATATAATCTGCTTGCGTAAATAAATAAATTAAAGAAAAAAAACCTGCCACCTGGCAATTATACTGCTAATTAAAAGGCGAAACACTCTTAATGGATTCATCTCTCAGGAGGAATGTTCCTCTCTCCACACAAATGCACTCCCCCTTCTTTCTACCTCTCCTATCTCTCCATCATTCTCCTCCTCTACCCCCTGTCCACCCCTGGGAGCCCTGGCTGATGTGTTACGGGTGAGTGTCGCCTGGTCTGCTAGTGTTTTGGGTCTCTGCTGAGAGAGAGAGGGGCTAAGAGGGACAGCTGGATGGGTTCATGGGCTGGAGGGGTCCACACTCCTGGCAAAGACTTTGGTTCCAACAGCCAAAGCTCTTCATTTATTCATACTTTGAGTGCTTCAAACCCCAAAATCCCCTAATAGTGTACACATACACACAAACAAACAGACATGTACACAAAATAAAGATAAAGAAACAAGTCACTCTAATCTAACACATCTATACACATGTGCCTGCAGAGAGGCAGGCCAGTCAGCGGACGTGTTCAAATGGAAGCATACACCACACACAGATATATATATTTATATGCACGCTCACACACCTGCACACTTGCCCATCTGTTTTCTTTGGGGGATAACACTGTTTTCATTAAAGTGAATAAGCATCTTCAAAAACAGCAGTGAGGCATAAAAAAAGTCACTTTCCAGAACGGCTTATTCCCTATTCAGATGATTCGGATGCAATTGGGTCAGAACAGATCAGATCTTTTTCTCTATGATAGACGCAGGCCTGTAATATTAAGGATCTGAGGACACCTTAAATAAAATATCAGATATGCAGGGCTCTTGGAGGCCAGCAGCTCATTATGTTAGACTATGGGGGAGAGATCTGAGCTGAAAGCTAAATGCAGATGTTTCTTGCATGTGTTGGCGTAATTGAAACCCCTGGTCATGCACCACTAAGACAAAGGTCCTCGATATACCTATTATATCCCCTTTGAATGCAGGCATTTCTTTGCCAATATCAGTGTATATGGAATATATTTCCCAAGTGCCCCAGCCCCATTACATCTCTTCTCGTTGCACAAAGAACCGGCAGGAGAAAGCTATGATGTAAAACAGCATAATCCCTAAATCAATTATTAACCACTGCCTTGTGTAGGTGTGTTCAGAAACAAATATTAACTCATGGTGTAAAATAAGTTCAAAGTGATTAGCTAATGATCAATGTATAGCATTAAAATCCATGTGTTGGAGTCAGCCCTGAAACATTAAATTTGAATGATCTCATTACTTAACAAAGAGGCTTTCTGCTGTTACATCGTGTTGCCAACATATCAGTAGAGATGTCAACAAAACCAGAGTAAAAGAGAGACTGCCAAATGCCTCCAATGTTATCGAAATTGAAATCTTACAGCAAACATCTAAAGCTATTGTGTGCCTTTGTGAGTGTGTGTTCTTAGATGTGCAAGAAACCTACAGCTGGTACGTCTAATCCACAGAAGCAAGCTATGTCTTTCCGGGAGAAGACCTCAATCTGACAGCCATGTCTGACTGCAAACATTGCAGCTAAACTCTTCCATGATTTAACAACAAAATGTATACATATTGCAGACACAGGGGCAATCAGTCTCTGCCTAAGAGATGGCCCATGAATAAGTTGGGGGATAAATCATGTACAGTGTCTCCCCGAGGTACAGTGAAAGTATTTAAGTGAAATATGAGGCCATAGATAATTGAATGTGTGTTTCCTTATGTCAAGGACCATGCTCTCTGGGGTAAGGGATAGACGTGGAGAGATGATGGAATCGGGAATTGGGGAGTGGGAGATGGAGGAAATTAGGGGGGGGAGTGTTCGATCCTGAAAGAAATTGGTAAAGACGAGTGAGGGGTGTCTCATGAATAACACAAATTATAGCAGTTGTTTCATGTGGGCTGTGCCGTGTGAGGTTTTCTTACTTGAATTTACTCAACGTCCAAATGAGAAAAATTTAAATAATGAAATAGAAACCATGTGTGCAAAAGGAAATTCCATGTATAAAGTGAAAAGGTGTTCCTTACAGCATACATGGCTCAGCACAATATATTCCAAAAAGAAAGTTTTACCTCTTGTTTTTAAATCTGGCTTAGAGGCAGCTCTGTCAAGGACAGCATTTAAAAACAGAAGGAAGGGAAGGGGTATCACGATGCAATCAGTCTAGAAAGCTTTGCTTTTTAAAACTCAGTGTGAACAGCACAGCACGCAGTAATGTCAGTTCCTTCAGCAACACAGGAGCTGAGAACAAGTTGTGCATTTGGGTAATGAGAAACTTAACTCCACTCTAACACCACGGTGGCCTGAACATTCATGATTTAGTCGAGAGTACGGATCATAGTGATGAAATGCATCAGAAAATAGTGATTAGTGAGGTATGTGCTCTTGTCTTCTAACACAAAATAAAGTTATTACTATACTGGTTTGAAATATGTTTTACAATAGACATGACATCAGTGTTATTTAACGACGGTTTGTGG
Source organism: Larimichthys crocea (assembly GCF_000972845.2). NCBI lineage: Eukaryota > Metazoa > Chordata > Actinopteri > Sciaenidae > Larimichthys > Larimichthys crocea. The sequence continues at coordinate 39,117,601 of NC_040011.1, read as the reverse complement.
TACAGCAAGTCATTTTCTTTTCATTTGTGTTGCTGCACTTGTTGCTAATTTATTGGGCTTTGATAGTGTTGATGTGAAACACTGATACAATTATAATTATATATTGGGGTCTCGAGCACAAAAGGTGTCGTCTACATCAAACCCGCTGGGATGGAGCTTCATTAACGACTTACATTGTCAGCAATGGTGCGGCCCAGCTTGTCCATTCTTGATCCTGCCTCGGCAATTTTCTTGGCAGCGCTGATGACATCAGACGTATTCTTCAGTGGCCCTTTCCCCCTGGAGAGAGAAAAAAAAAAAGGTAAGATCAGTCACTGTTCGTGATCTACTGCAGCCTCATTCAATATGCAGGAGCAGCATCACTGTTTGTTTTGGAGGGTTTTTTGTTTTTTTTCCCTCCCTTGTTGAAGCCAAGTATTGTTAGAGAGACCTGACGTATGGGACTAGTTCAGGGAAATGTTGCAGAAATACATGTGTATGTGTGTGCACAGCTGATTCCACGCACACAAAACACTAACACACTCTGGTATCACATTGTTCAGTCAGAGCTGAGAACATTTTATAATCCATTAAATGCAGTGGGGCTCTCCTTAAAGAATGGGACCATGACACTGTACTATCACACTCTTTTGGACACCATCACCCCACTTACTAAACAGTGTTAAACTCATTTTTCGCAGTTGTTTTAGTATATAATACACAAAATATATCGGTAATATGGTTTTAAGAAACCAAAGACAGAAACTTTGATACTTTAATGGCACAGAACGAACTGCTTTGACACTTGAACAAGCATAGAATAAATTTAGGAGCAGAAAATTGCTCCAAGTTCGACTGCAAAAAGTAGAACAGACCACAACCACGCACACACATTATTCATTTGTGTGGTCATTTTACATCCAGGTGGGGGACAAAGAAGGAGAGCCAAAGAAAAAATGAAAGCAGAAAGAAGAGAGTGCAATTCAATTTAAAGGCTTCGGTCATTGTCCTAATGTTTAACATCTATTCCCGACCCTCCTCGAGCAAAACAAAGCCTGTCCCAACACGGGTCAGTCCAGCCATGACCTGACCTACTGTAAGCTTGTCAGCCATTTGCCGTTGTTTTCTGCCCCCACAAGGGACTCTGGGACACAGTTGGCAAGAGGCACAAATTGGATTCAAAGCTGTTCTCTCCAGGCTAAAAAATGAGCCATCCAACCCAGAACAGATGGAATTCTGTGTTCTGTTCTCTTGCTTCCTCTTCCCTCTGCTCCCATCTCCAACCCTTCCCCAGTTTTACTCTCCCTCTGCTGCTCTGCTGTAAAGTAAGTCAGGATCCTAGTGGAAGAGGCCATGCGTCACAGCACAGACTGGCAGCTCCCTGGGGACAAGTCAACCCCTGGAGACAGTGCTGGAGGCATTGTGATGGGTTCTGGGGTAGAAAAAAAAGCCTGCATGGAGTGTTTTTAATGGAGTGTTGCTAGTATAATATCACAGTTTGTCCCAATAAAAAAACATCACATCACAAAGCATAAATACAGCAACCACTGATTTCTCCCTAAACACCACTTTCCATCTTTAAAATCTTCCCTGACTCAGTCCTAAGAATTTAAAGGGCCAGCTGCTAAATTTACTCCCATTCTCCAGCAATGCCTAGGTGGCCAAATAATGGTGGGGAAAAGCACAAAGGGGGTACAGAGATAGACAAGAGAACTCCTGACAACAGGACACCCTTGTAAGATTTTCGTAATGGATTTATACATAGAGACAGGGCTGGGGATTTGAGGCCTGGTGACAGCTGGCCTCCAGATGAGTGTAAGCTGCATCAGGCAGAGGACTCCACAGCACAGAATGCTCCAAGATTGGTGGCTCCCAAATATGTTGCATGTTCCCAAGCCACACATGCCTTATTCATGAGAGCTGCCATAGAGCCACAGGCAATGCAGGAGTCAACAAGAATCTCTCTTGCTCTCTGCAGATTTGTCAGGAGAGAGGTCCACAACAATTACCTCAAACAGCATTAACCTTGACAGGGCTTTGTGCCAGCTCAAGGTTGAAGGGGCAATAATTTGGGCGTGGGTTGAATTAGCCAGCAAGTGACCTTCCATGTGCTACTGCCACAGCCGAGCGTCAAGGCATAATGTGATGATATATATATACAGCCCGACAAATGTGTGTTCTGACACACACACACACACACACACACACACACACACACATATACATATACATAATGCAATCCAAAGCTCCAAAAGTCACAATACTAAGATATTATATTAAATTAAATTAACAAAGAGTGACAGCATTCAACATTTCTTTAATGAACTCTGATGTAATAACAGAGCATAGAGAATCACTGAGGTTAAATACATTAAAGCTTAATCCTGAATTCAAACTTAGCATAATCAGTTGTGTATCTTGGCAGTGTTGGATAAATATTACTTACAACATTGCAATTTAAGTACTAAAAACCAGAGCAAAAAAATTCACTTCAGAATTTGAGTTATTAAAATGCAAATCCAGATATAGTTGCAGATCCAGTGCACGTAAAATCAGAACCTCCATGTGAACAACGCATACAAGATCAAGACATCTGGTTGGATGGTTGCAGTTGCTAGGTGACGGTTGACACAGATTTGCCATGGTAAGTAACTTCTAATATACATTTCATTTGGTAAACCTATTTTTTTTTTAAGTATTTGTTTTTTGTTTGTTTGCTTTTTATCTGCCTCTCCAGCTTTGTTGTTTGACTGGAAACATTTAATTAAACAAATGCACATTTGGAAAAAATGAATATATTGTCAGTGCAGGCAGGTCTGTAATAGCGTGAATGGAGTAAATGCAGCATTAAAAAAGCTTCAATGGGCTCTTTTCCCTCTGGAGGGGATTTTTCATTTGGATTCCTTCGGGTCCGCATTATATTGTAAAACTGAGAGAAGTACCCTACATGTTGATATAAAGATGTCACTGCAGTCAATAAGCTCTTAAAACATATATAGCTGACGCCATCTAATAAAGAAACATGGGTAGCACTCTGAGATGGAAACAGCATCATTTGCATTCAGTTTACATGCGTGTACAGTGAACGAAATGCAAAAGACAGCAATTTTTTTTTCTTTGTACTTTGAATAAGAAGCAAATAGAAAATTGCAGGGCTCTGTGTATCCTCACTAAGTTAGTCATTATTCTGAACTCTGCTGCAGATTTCCAGTATTGTATTTCTTTGGCCAAGGAGACAGGATCTTTGACCCATTCAGAGGATGAAGATAGAGAGGCAGCATTTCATAGTCATTACGGATGTGACTCAGAGTTGGGCACAAAATGTCCTCTGAGTAATTCACTTCAAAATTTAAAAAAGGCACAGTCATGCAAATACAGTCGGGCACATGCCACCACTCAAAATGTTTCCTCACATCCTCCACAGACACCAACACATGAACACACTCATACCGTGTGAGCTAGACGATCACGCAGAGATAGAATTGCTGTCCAACAATAATCAGAAAGTGTAAATATTATCACACCCAGCAGAAAATTTCAATGTCGTGCACACGAAAAATATGGCAGAGATTCTCAGAAAATCTGCCAGTGAGGTTAGAGTTGCTTCAGTGACATGTAAATAAAACAAAGTTTTTGGACTCCTTTACCAAAAACAATCTTCATTTCTGAATAAAGTTCCGTAAAAAGAGACTACGTGTCTTGTTTATCAATGTCATATCCACTGGCATAGAGCCACACGAGAAAACAAAAATGTTAGGATTTTTGTTGCTGCTTAGCCTGAGGCACAGGGTAGTAGGATGCATAACTATGGCGGTAGTGTTGTGGTATACAAGCTTGCAGTGTACTATCTTAGACCTGGCTTGTGCAGCGAGGCTGAGACCCTGAGAGCCTAAGCATTGTGCATTTTTTACAGCACCAGTGTTTAAGTTTCATTATATCTGCCTAATAAAACATCACTTGTACATTTAAAAAAAACTATAAAAAAGGGTTTGCAAACAGCACTAGGAAAGCAAATATTTTACAATATCGGAAGACATTACAGAAATGTTGTCTGGGCAGGAGTCAATTTCTTTACATTACACTGGATCACTGATGTTATATAGCCTATGTGATGTTGATGAAATTCAAAAGGTAGCAACAATCTTTTCTGCAAGTCAATACTTATTGATGTATCAAGTATGAACCAGTTTTAAAGTTTCAAAAAAAAAAAAGGAAAAAAAAGCCCTGCCTCTAAAACCTTCAGACATTTTGAGGGTTCGAGGCATATTTTGTAGCCATATTTACCGCTTGTTGTTTCATAACATTATATTTTTTCATAATACATCGTGATTCCTGAGGCCCATCCTTTATTGTCTCAACAAACCTCTGAAAAGGGTGAGCTGTAGCAGCTCTGCTGCCCGTTTGCAGTGCACACCAAGCTTTATTCATGTACCAGAGAGAGGGAGATTTGAGGCACTGCTTATGGATGTGCATATTAAGATTAGGGGAGGATATAAAAAATAATCAAGAAGAAAATCCTACCTACAGTGCTGCTTAAGGAAAATGAAGAGCGTTGAGGCATGAAAAGTAGTGTTAAACTGTGTGCGAAGTGTTGTGCACACATGGGCAAATGTTGGGAAACAAATGCAGGCTTACTGGGTGATTGTATTTTGCTTAACTTAAACATACATTCTGTCTTGGGGGCATTTTGCTTTAACTGCACAACAATATGAATATTTGATGTTAGGTCAGTAAGACCATGTACTGAATGCATGTCAGCCATATGAATGAAGAAAAGCGCTGCAAAGGTTGTGCAGCTATTTACATCATTCCCTGCATTAAGATACCTTCTGAAGTCAGAGAAATATCTACAATTACAAAGTGAGCAATCATTCGCTGGGGAAGAAAAATGACTCTGGGCGAGAGCCAAGCTGTCCAAACTCACCTGGTAAAGTCTGTCATCTCCATCATGATCATGCACATCTGCTTGGCCAACACAATGATGTCATTGCCGCTGTCGTCCCACTTGGATACTTCAGCATCCAGCTTGCTCTTCTCTTCCTGGAAGCTAGCCACCTGTTCTGCAATCTTTGCCTTCTGCTCCTGGGGCAACTGGGCCATGATAGCCTAAAGGAGGAATTATGGAAAACATAGAGGGTTAGCATACAAGACGTCAACATACTGTTACTGAGGCCATTTCTGTCTCCAGGGCATTTTGTTTCATGTCATTTCCTATGGCTTCCATGGATGCACACACGTTTTCTTGGCCGTCAAGTGCATGGTGTTGTTTGAGATCAAAGCAGAGAATCACTGTGGAGCTTAGGTGCACTAGACTACTGTATTCCTACTTTAACTTCTTTCATACTGTCTGATGTATCTAAGTACACTGGCCACTTTATACAATCTGATGCAAATCAGTACAAAGCCTTTGCTACAACTTTTTTGTGCACAAAACTTAACTAGATGTTCATTAGTGAGATCATGGTGGGTCATGCTTTCTAATATTCTTTTATGTTTTTAAACAGGATACGCAAAACACCTCTCAATAAAATGCTGCCCAGTTCAACACCACTGCAAAGTGCAACTTCAGTAACAAACACAGTTAAATGAATCCCTCTCTGATGGTATCTTTGTAGAATTTACAGCTCAGTAATTGTATTGGGTTGCATCAGATTTTATAGGTATATGAAATAAAGTGGCAATTAAGTGTATATTTATTAGTACTTGTTTGTTTTTTTTAACTCTTCAGACTGAAACTGGCTACATGAATTGGCGACTGTTTTCTATAAATAAATGCAATCAAAGTCTTGGATGGACATTTCGTTAATGGATACTGTCTACAAAAGCTGGGTTCAACATGGGGTTCACAGCCACTAAGTAATATTATGTGACATCTTCTGGGAAAATGTACATCTATTGAACTCAATGCCTCTGACCAATGAAGAAGATCAATATAAGGGCATTTGTTTAGCAGTACTTAATATCATGCGCAAATGTGTTTAGCACCATTCCTATATATCCTCTTGGGCTCTGTGGTTAAAGGGCAGCTTCCAAACAGGCAATCAGGCATTCAATGAATGAGCTCGTGAGGCCGGAGTTGGTAGACACTTAAGAGCAAGAAATCGAATATCAGCGCAAGAGCGTTCGTTCCATTACTGGTAAAGAGGAATCTCCCTCTAGAGTCACCTAAGCTTGAACAAAGCTGTTCTGGGCAGCACAAAGATGAGAAGCCCTAACCAAACAAAACAGTCAGATAATCTGCTGTGAACAAAACAAACAGCAAGGGAACGTACTGATGGATCGCTCTACCATTAGGGATATTTTAGATTAATTTATTACTAAACATACTTTAAGCCATTAATGCAGAGCACCTCAGTGTGCGCTTAAAATGGACAAAAGCTGTTTGGTAAGGGGGTAGAGGATACTAACTGTAATATTGACCAGTCAAGTTGACTATTGTGTAACCACTCAAGACAGAAGGACAGCAGCAATCCAAGCTCTTCTGAGAAGAGGGCAAACAATAGCAGACGTCTTATCTGCTAAGAGACTTTTCAGGTAGCCCACCGAGAGCTTGGAAAGTCCTGAACATTCAACATATCGACTACCAACACAAATTCATTCAGGACAAAAAAACAACAACAGATGGGATGGATAATTGAGGTTTAGAAAAATACTAAAAGACTGGAGGATGCAATATAAAAAATATGAATCCCCTGCATTCACCCTCCCATGCTACTCTCAGTGGTAAGTCCTGAAGCCTGTCCCAGCATGAATTAGACAGAGGGAAGGAAGACCTCATGGAAAGATCATCAGTCTTTTATCGGACTAGAGGCTGAAGTTTACTTCTGCCTTAAGTCTTCCTTTAGTCTTGAGTTCACTTTGTGTGCATGTTTTTAAATTATGGGAAACAACTTTTTTCAACACAACAAATGGGACCTAGTTGTAAACACGAGTTATATTAGGACAAATAAAATATACTAATACTTGGGTGTTAGGGTGGCGCAAAGCCAACTGTGCATAACCAATTAACAGCAAGTATTGGGGTGTTTGGAAAAACACTGGCTCAAACAACACTGACATGAGGATACTGTTACAAAGTACTAAAAAATCTGCTTTGTTGCAAGTTAATAAAATATAAAATGTATTTCTAATTTACAAAACTACAGGTCCTGTGGATGAGATATCGAGTTGCTCTTCTTATTATGTAGTATCCTAAAACATATTTCCATGTACCAGGAAAGTGATTACATGTTTCCAAACATGTCACATGAATTTACTCAGGTTAGAGAGCATTATTCAACTCAATGACTTAAGCATCTAACATGAACTTGTAATGTTAATATTCAACCATCTCCATGTACGCCTCTGAGCCACGAGTAAATGCAATTTCATAAATGAAAAAACATTATTATAAATGCATGTACTTTTAATATACAGTACACATACGTATGTATGTATATGTATGTATATGTATGTACATTTGTCACAAAGCTTCACTGACGTCATCTGACAACTAAAGATTTTAATGGCAGGGGATCAGGCTCTGGAGAGGCTGTAAATACTACAAGAAGCGATGGAGAATTTACCCGAGCACTCTGGCCGGCAATAAGCTGGTCATCCTCGGTCTGCACGCTGGTCCTGCTGCGAACATCAAAGTCTTCAGTCTCAAAGTCAGAGTCATCCAACTCCTCTGGAGTCTGTAAATGGAGAACACAGAGGGAAAAATGAGCAAAGGAAGGGCAAAGGAGGCACGATTAGGATAGCCGAATGAAAAAATGAAACAGGAGAAAGGGGAGAAAAATGAAAAAGGGGTAAGACAAAAATAAAATAAAATAAAATAGGCATACTACAGCCTTTTGAGGATTTTTTTTAATAACCAACCTGCTTACTATCTGTGAGATATGCCTTAGCACTGCCAGCAAGGGCAGTATCAGATAAATATCTTCTTCCTCATAGCTTGGTACAAGAAACTGTAAACTCTAAATTAATTTGTAAATCAAGTGTAATGTGCTGCCTGTGCATTTTGAGGGGGGAAATGAAGCTACAAGCTGGTGTGAAACATATTGGGAGCAAAACGCTTCAGCCCCATCTGTCGCTGCTATCTGTAGAAAGGCGGCTGAGGCATGAGTTATGCTCTTAGTGAGTGTTGCTACTTCATCTATGATCCTTCACCTCTTCTCTAGCTTTGAATGCAAAACAGGTTACAAGTATTCTTTCATAAATATTAAAATTCAAAAGAATTTCCAGCTCAGCAGGTCATGCCTAAAGCAAAATACAATACTGACTGACAGGAAAATGTATTTGGGGCTGATATGGGCACAGGGAAAATGATGTGGACAGATAAAGGTGCATTATCACGCCTGTGCCGCTACTTGTGCTTATCCAACTGTCTCAATACCTCCCTCCTGTAATGGATTTGGAGCCCTCACGTCTAAAAATAGCCGAAGGTCTCTGAACAACCTTACACTGCTTTATGGAATGTAGAGTTGCTCTTGTTCTCAAGGGAAAAGGGGTATGGTTTCAGATACAAAGCTGTAGTGACTCACAGGCATCTCTTTCAACCCAGACAATGCTGTTCAGTCGGGCAGAGATATCACCTGCTGTGGCCTGTGCAACAGATAACCTGTGAATGTGGGAGGCTCAGAAATGATAGCTTATGATGAGCACCCAATGGGACAGTGTCACTTGTCACTGTAGAGAAGTGACAATAGCCTGCGGTGAAATTAAAAAATTATCGTCGTCACAGTAAATAAAACTTTAACCCTAGTGGCAAAATTTGTTAATCAATATTTCGTTGTGTAGTGAGTGAGTCTGAAAGCTGAAATATTTAGTTTCTCCTGTATCGCTTTGATATAGCACATAATACCAGATGGTAAGCGAGCAGGGACGGAGAGAAAGCTGAAATTACAGTATCATGACATTGCTAGAAAGTAGGCCTTGGTCTTATCTAGTATTTTTGTCTGTTGCTGTAGATATGGAAGGGCACTCCAACAGTAAAATCCCCCATTGTTATTCTTTTCATGACATTCTACTCATAGCCTCTGTGAGCAGAACAGATTTTTTATTTTTTTATTTTTTAAAGGACAGAGCTAGCAAAATCACCTTGGGCCATGGTGCACTGCACAAATCATAAGGTAACGACAGCTGCCCCCTGTATCTCGCTGTCAGCAGCTCCCCGACTTCGAGACAGTTTGATGTCTGGGAGGCATATTCACTGATGTCACTGTAGGGGGGAGAGGGTTCTGTCCGCCTGTCAAATATCCAAGGGGTGACCAACGTTGGCTGCCTGTGCACCACTTACAGAGGTTAAAGACTTGTCTATCTTAAGTAGCCCCAGCCGTGCACACTTGTCTGTTCTGATTTAAGAGTAGGCCACTGTGCCACGCGTGCATGTTTACAAAAAGATGGCTGGAGGGAGAGAGTGTGTGTGTGGTAGTTTTGGTTGTCTTATCTCTCAGTTGGTTTATGATATTTGTTTGGATCAGCTGAACATGTTCATGTTGTAGTTTGAGGCACTGAAGGGCAGTGCAGCCAAGCAAAGGGTTCTTTTAGATAGAAATTTATGTTTTTGATACACTTGTCTAATCTCATTACAAACAGCAGCAATTAAGAGTATGCTTATGGAGGCTGCTGTATCATTACCATTACTACTTGGGTAAACAGTTGAGTAATTTCCTGCTGAATAATCACAGCAAAACCTGTGATGATTACCTCACACACCTGATCAAGAACTCCTGGCAAACCTACAGGGAACTGCATAATTTTTTCCCCTTTCAAGATAATAGATGTGGTTTGAGTTGAGTCTCGCCACTATCTCCTGCTCATAGTTAAGAGTGGCAGAATCTGATGGATTAATTATATTTTAATTATAAGATTTTTCATAAATCCGTTAAATAAATGTTATTTTTAGCACACATGACCACCTACACACACACACACACACACACACACACACACACACACACAGGCGCACACACACAGGCGCACACACACATACATACATACACACACACACACACACACACACACATACACACACAAGGTAGTGTTCAGCCAACCCCACAGGACCGATGTTAACAGCTTAATCAATCTGGATAACAAGAGGAGCTGGGGCAGATGGAAACTCTCTGTATGTAGCTCTCTGGCTCACAGTCCAACTAGAAAATGCTAATTAAAACCTCAATCTTAAATCAATTGCTTATTATAATGCAAATACTGCATATTGGCCCCTCTTATTTGGTCTTTGTCTATGTCTAAGCAGCATTATTCATGAGAGCCCAGGCACAGTTTTGGAGCGCCGCTGTCAACACAAAACGTCCTGTCAAGACTAATGGTTCAAATTCAAAAGATTAAAGTGTTGAAAATAATGGAAGATGGCATAATACAACCAACTATTGTAACTCAATGTGGTAAACACATTACTGGGCACGGTTACACATGAAAGATTACTTGTTAATGTATACAAAAAATTACATTTGGCATTGTTAAGTAGCTGAACTAGTTACAGTATGAACCCTTAAGAACTATCCATTTCTTTTTACAGCTGTGGTGGCTTTTGTTGTCCGCACATTGTCAGTCAATTAGGTACCCAACCACCATCTGTCTTAGTTATAGTTCTACTCAAGCAAAGGCCATTAACCCACAGACAACCAAGGCTGCTGTTACACTAGATTGCAAGTCTGGTCAATTAGGTTTGCTCTTGCATGAGACAAGTTAATCATTGGCTTCTAGGACAGCACGCATGCAGTTTCTCACATACAATTAAAAGCAGCATCTGGTGCACAGACCACTGGCCATATATATATATACAGTTATATTACACTACAATAACCAAGGCTCCTTACAGTTTTGTAGATCTGATGGAGTCTGTTGAACTGTTTTAAGTTCAGCCAAGACAAATGAATGCTGTCTGTGGTGAATGAGTTTAAACCTTTACACCGGGCTTGTGTGGTTCTCAAAGAGTTATGGCTTCTTAATGTGGCTAAAGGCAAAACTGTCTATACGAGTGAAAATACCCTGAAGTGAAGCAGCATTTATTTACTCCTGACACTTTCAACTCCATACTCGAGGGAAGACAGAAAATGGAATTTACACTATCCTGATTGAATACAGGACGTGGAGGAGAAAATACTATCATTTCTCCAAAAAAAAAAAAAAAAAAAAGCTTTTTGAAGCCCATTACAAGGTGAAAATCATGTCTTGTGTTGCAGAGGAAGAAAAAAAACAATGCAACTTACTCTGATCATGAGGACAGCCTTGCGAATGTCGCGAATGCCATCATACACCAGACGGGACGCGTCAATGAACTCATTCTCATCCACAGGTAGTGTGGGGTTTGCGCTCAAGGCCTCTACTGCAGACTCCACCTGCTCTGTGAACCGTGGCATGACTGAAGCAGGTGTGATGAAGGGTGGGAGAAAGAAGGGGACAAAGAAAGATATTGAAAAATGATGTTGATGAAGATTCACTCCAACAAATACAAATAGAAAGAAGGTACCTAAAAAGTAAGTGCAGCGTAAAGGAACAGACAACAAACTGAGGGTGGTATGTGCTGTAATACTCGAATGTTTTTAAAAGAATATACATAAATAGTTGCTAAGACTGTCCGACCACCACCTCTAAACACAGAGCCAATGGGTTTGTGAGAGCAGTTTGCTTTACTGTTCCACATCTGACACTCCCGAGATTGTAGGCTATCAAAAGTTACCAAACATAAAACATCAACACAGTCAGTCTACTGAGAAATGTATATTTGAGATTATTATAAATGATTCCCTCAGCAACACTAGCAAGGTATCATTCTGTTCTGCCTCTCATTGTGCCACTGAAGATAGCTGCCTCTGAATTATTAATTACAAAGCGTAGTCATTACATTCAACTTTGACAGATGGAAATTTAGGCTGTTGGTCTCCTTACTCACAATACCGTCTACGGCTACACGACAAAAAAGATACATAATGCCGAATGGCACAGATTCCAGATTCAGCGTAGCAGAGTTTTCCAGTAGAAGGGATCACAAAGCTGTCCCAGCGGGCATGTAGTGTGCCCCACTGATGATATAATAACAGCCCCAGAGGGCTCTCTAGCACATCTGCCTTCATAATATTTCAAATTCCATATTTAGGATTCAGCTCGGCCTTCATGGGAGAGGCAGGATGCAGATGTGGAGGCAGAGAGCAGCCGGAGCAAGAAAAATTAAAAACAAAGAGGATTTTGGTTATTATAATCTGCAAGTATTGTGATTGTTACAGTCACATCAATCACACTGCTGAACCTATTACTAATGAGTCTATCAAGTCGTTTCACATTAAAAACAGACAAAAAGCAGCAACAATGCACCATCATTCATGTCTAAGAGGACAGCTAACGAACTCTGAACCAACTTTCAGTCATCTTTTTTTCTTAATGGCACAATCCTACTACCAAACCTGTCACAATAAACAGAGCATTAATATGTTTAATGTTTTTCAAATGGGTACTGATGTGGAGATTAGATAGATTTTAACTTTGTGCAACTAGCATTATTAATAAATGCACGATACATAAAGATTTACATACATTTACCAGGTATTGCTTTACTTAAATTAAGTGACAGATGAGTATTTAAACCTATGACATGACATTCTGAATCGATGAAATCCAAATTCTTCTCATAATGTCTCTAAAACCAGAAAACTTCAAATTACTACTTGCCTTCACAGGTGACACAGATGCATGTCAGAGCATAAATTCTACAATTAGAGAGGGACTCTGTTTAACCTGAATCCCATCACTTTATTCTGGAGAGGACATGAGAAAATCTGACAGAAAAAATCTCAAGACATTCCAGGTCTCCAGAGCTGACCACCCCCTCAGCCACACAAAAAAATCCTGCTTGAACCACAGCCTGAATTTTCTGACTCTTAATGGGCCCAACCTCAGGAGGACGGAGCCGTTTCCAAATCTGACAACCGACAAATCGTTCTGCCATCTTGTTAGCTTTCTGGTGATGGAAGCTAATACAGCTCACACTTACTGCCTGATAATGATATAGGAGGGCATATGGACAAAAACAACTTCCATGATATAACCTTGGTTAAGATATTCAGGGGCTATTTGACAACAGATCAGTGCCTGCCGTGCAGATTAATAGTGTCAGCTCAGTCGGAGGTGGTTGGATCCCACAATGGCTTTGACTGTCACTGTGACTGACTTAGGCATGAAGTGGATACACCCATACAGGTATGGATGACTGACCCTCTTCACCACCACACTTGGTTTCCCTGGAGCGTCCATTATCTTACAGTTTCATGTATAGAGTTACATGAATAGGAGTATAATTGAAAGAATTTCAACTAAGGCACTACGCTATAATAATTCTAAAGCTAGAGATGTAATGATGTGTCTGAGTTTAATCATCTGAATATTGTTGTACTGATGAATGATCAAGCTTACGTAGACGCAGTCTTTTGGCAGAAATAACTTCTTTGGCTCATTCCATAATTATGTTTCTGTGGTACCTGTGTCAGTGAGGAGCTTGGTGGCCTCCAACACCTTCTCTGTGTACACTCCAGGTTCATAATTGTCCATTTCAGAAGTGACCACATGGACGACTCTGGCAGCACGGCCTCGAATAGCCCCAGCAGTGCGATCCAAACCATCCACATCTTTCTCCTGCAGAGCGATGACACACTTATTCACATCCTCCAGGATGTGGTTCTCTGGAGACATAAAACAATGATGCAGTTAGCAGTGTATACTTTGTATTACTGAAACACGTTGTTCCAAAACATGCCATCAGCCTTCATCAAAGAGACGCTTTAATCAAGGAAGGAACACTATATGAGTAATAATGAGGAAATAGATAGTCTGGAAATTCGCAGCCTTCATTCTGTGTTTGCATAGTCTGAAATCAAGAGAGCCACTGGGAGGCTCAAGTATAGGACGGGGAGAGCCAAAGACAAATTCTCAGACTGCTTATTAATGGGAAGCCTGTAGAATGCAAATGTCCACTGTGTAAATTACAGTCCGTCCTTGGCTGGAGGTGAGAGAAGTCACTCTGCTTAATGCTTAACGAGAACTCTTTAAGGATATGCCTGACAAACCATTTGTGTGTTTTAACACACGTGACAGGATGTCAATTTCAGACGTAGTGCTGCTGATGCTTCAGTACTTTCCTCTGTAGAGCCCAGTCAACCATAGTATGTATGGCTCTCCTCACAAAAGACTAATACCACGGATCCTTTACAGCTGTTTTACCTCCTCTTAAGACTGGTCTTAAGTGCTTTGTGCAAATCTATCTTCACACAGACCGAGCTTTCTTGTTTAAACAGTTTTTTTAAAATTCATAAATTATCATTCCAATAAAATGAAACATTGATTTTGTCCCCCCCGCACAGCTATGACATGCAAATGAGCAACACTCACCAGACACACAAAGGAAGTCATCAATGGATGTTATGTCATCAACAGCATCAGTGAGGACGCGGACCTGCTTCTCCCACTGCTCCTTGAACAAATCCATATTGTCCTGGGCCACCTTACTGTTGGGCTTGGCAGCAAGGGCCAACGCTGCATTAATCACCTGTAATCACCCAATTACAACCATTAAAGCTCCATTACTGCATAGCCCACAGCCACAACATTAGCATAGGTTGATTGTGCAAAGCCCCCCCATTCTCCCACCCCAATGTTGGGACTACAGCATGAAGCCAATTCATTCCTGGGAGTGATTATAGACTCGGAGTGTTTTGGAGGATTGAATGCAATAAAACTAATAGCTGCTTGTTTTGGGGAAGAAACATCTGTAGATATCAAAGCTCGGGGTGAATAGGAGTCATTAGACAAGATTAAAAGGAGCAGTGGCAGCATTGTGGAGAGAGCTGGCAAGGCTCGGGGGTACAGATGAGGGACTGGTAGTTAGCATGGGATGAAAAGACGGGCTTAATGGTGGACAAACCATTTGCACATTTGATGTGAGAAATGATTTATCTAAACTGCTGGAACGATGGAAGGACGCTTTAGAAAAAGGACTGTGGGGTGTGCAACTACAGACCCAATGGTGTTTGAAAGAGTCCAGCACAGGTGAGCAAGGTCAGATGGAGACACAGAAAGTGAATCAACGCCGTCATATGCACAAATAACTGTTACTGCAGATGATCACATTCAGAACACATCAGCGGTCTTTCAACAGTTTCAGTTTTCCATTTGTTTTTTATGCATTTGATTATGTATTTGTTTCACAATTTAATAAACTGTGATGAATACAGAGCGCAGGTTGCAAATTTTCTACCTTGCCAGCACAGAGTCCTGGAATTCAATTCCAGGTGGCATTACCTTTGGCATGGCTGCATATTCCAGCAGAACACAATGTTTGGAGGTAAAAAAAAAAAAAAATAAATAGTGGGGATCACGTCCATGTCACTGCACTGGCAACTCTGACTAGCTATTATTTTGTTTGTTTCCCACCTCATCATTACCACTAGCTATTCACTTCTTGTGTGGCATGTTAGGGACTATTTTCCATATTTTATTTCATTTCATTATTGTTAAAATGAATAGACGGTGGGAACAAAGACAGCACCCACATACAGTGTTGTGTCCTTTTCATTCCAGCACCTTTCTGGCACAAATGCAGAATCCAAAGACTGGAGGAAATTAGACTGTAGTGCATACATACCACACTAATTCAAAACATGTTGTTTTGTTGTTTGCATTATGCCAACGCTGACTTTGACATTATTTTAATAATCCAGTTGAGTCGTAATGTGCTTTTAAAATACCTGCATGTAAATAGGCCTGAACAGCTGAAGTCTTGCAAACATCAGCCGCACTTTTAGTTTAGTTTAGTCTGTACTGAAGCCACTCTGTGTATGAACTAACATTTTGACAATGGTAGCTCCTAGTGCTAGTAAGACAAGGTGGCAATCTCAAAGAGGTGAGAAATCAATGAGCTGGGTGGAAGCTGGAGTGGAAAACAACCACTTACCTGGGGGCAAAGACTCTCCAGTTGAGATGCTGCCATCCGAACCAGCTTCACTCCCTCTTCATTGTTGGAGATGGAGCATGCCAGGTTGGCCACCTTAAAAGAAAAACACACGCATCTAATTTTTAGCCACAGACAGGGACTCTGGCACAGTTTGAAAGAAACAAAGAAAGAGCAATACATACATAATTAAACTTGGGCAAGTTCATTATGGTATCAGAAATAGAGCAGCTGCAATACAAGTAATCCCTGAGGAATATAAACCCACTGCTGAGGATTAATTTATAAAGCTACTAAAATGATACAATATGATGGCAACAAGGGAAAAAAAGGAGTAGGAGGGAAAACAAAAGCTAAGCTGTGTAAATATAAAATAGAAGTTTTGTATTTGTTTCCCAAAAAAATTGGAAATTCATCAAATGCGAATGTAAATTGTAGCTGGTAACTCAAGGATGTGGTTATTCATAGCGAGCATATCACAGGCCTGCCAGATTGCCATTACGGTACAGGAATCAGACAGGCAAATATTCCTGACACTTTCAAAAACGAGTGAGAACTGTGAGTGCTGAGCTAAGCAAGTCTTGCTTGCAGCTGCCAACATTTATGGTTTGTGAGTATATTTTCTGGTATTGACCAACAAATCAAGTTCTCTCGCAATTATTTCTGAATATTCTTGCAGCCTTCAGAATAACATTATGCATCTACTCATACTCATATTCACAAAAATCTAGGTCAGAGACTTTGAAGATTCCCATTTGTTGGTTGGGATGTGTTGGCAACAATGCAGAAACAGAATGCCTGGAATGTGAGGAACTGTGCCACAGTGGGATTATCCAGTGTGCTGAAACATAATCAATTACAAAGGCAAACACCAACTCTTGATTGCACTACAGCAGGAACTGGGACTAAAAGGGTTTTTTTTATTTAAAAAAAACCTCGGGTTATTTTTATAGTTTTAGCCATCAATCTGTTATATTTTAGTCACCAATACAACTGCTGAGATCTGGGTCATGCAACAATATAAGCCTTTATTTCACATATGAAGTAAACATAACCCCAATTTTAACATAATAGCTAAAATTGAGGGCAACACAACTGTCAAATATGATTTAACACATGTATTCACAGCTATATAAGTCAGGCTGGACAACACCAAAGCTGAAAGTTGCATTTGTCTTCAAAATAAGAAGTCTGGGAAGGAAAAGGAAAGAGAAACTTATTTTCAACCTGGAGGTTGTAGGATCTCAAGCTTTAAACTTCAACAAAATTCCATCATAAAACATAGAAATGTGGAGCAAATCCCTGAAAGAAGTATTGAGGTGTTAAGAAAAACAAAAAAAGCACGACTGAAGCATTGGTGGTGAAATGCATTACCGGCTGCTAGAGTGGCAGAATGATTGAGAGTATGAAAGATCCTCTCCTCCTCAGTCTCAGTTCTACAAGAAGATACCAACCCCCACCTTAAAGCTCCTGAGCAATTTTGCTGATGAGAAGCACTTATTCCACCGTGCTGGTGAAGCCCTGAAACATTGATATAAACACATCCTACATCACTATGCAAACACATGCGGGGGACCACAGGGTGAACGCTGAGGAGCCCGAGAGGAGGGGTGGGAGAGCGGGTACATAAAGAAAAAAAGGGCACTTTATGGAGAGACCTGTGTTTTTACTTTCATGATCTTTCACAAGACCTTGCTCTTACTCACACTGTGATTCCACTGGGAAAACAGCCATTTTTGCATAAAGGGACTGTGGAGGAAGCCAAACAACAAAATTCTACCCTCCAGTCAACTAAAGCTATTCCACTTGTCATGCTGTAACATACTATTTAAAGTGTCAGGGGAGTCAGAGTGTACCAAGTCTGTGCAAACATGTACCAAAACGCAGTTTGAAATCCTACTTTCTACAGAAAAAAAAACAGCTTCACAAGCTTAGAAAGTTATACAAACTTATACTTCCAACAATATGCATTCCATTCACTGACAATGAAAATAAAATGAGTAGGGACCAGTAATTCAATTATGCTGTCGAGGCACATACACAAAGGAAGGACAATCCTATAAACTTAATCCTTATGGCTCCATCACTGTGCACCGTTTTTACCGCATCGTATCTTTTTAACTACCGTTCAGTGCACACTGGCTTGGTAGGAATGCCAGTTTGTGAGTTTATATAACGTGATGGATATTATGTAGATTTAAATAGATGAGATGACAAACAGAGCTTGTTGTGATCAGAAAAGTGTACCACTACTGTCTCATTATTCCGACATTATGCAATAGCATGTCCAATGAATCACACGGTGTCGCAAATATCATGAAAAATAATATGTATCCGTCTTAATGAACTGACTATTAAATGCCAAGAAAATGCAGACAGAAAGCTCAGGGAAATGCAGCCAAACAAGGATAGATACCAGATCATAAATATTTCCCCTTGGCTGCCGGGAGAGGAGAGAGGACAGGAAGAGAGGAGGGGAAAATAGGAGTGTGTGTTTGGGAAGCTAAATGTGCAATGTCATCATTGCATTAAATAAAATCAGAGGCAAAGATCTGTAGCTCTTCTTTTTTTTTTAGTAGCTCAGTTTATGAAAACTGATAAAAGGTACGCCATGGTTAAGAACTGACAAACATGTAGCCTATCCTAATTACTTGTCTTATTTTTAACTGAAAAAAAAAAAAAAAACATTCCATGATTTTGCTAATGCAGGGAAGGTACACTGAGTCATTCGCCATCCAATTAAATAAAGAAAGGTAAAACCATCTTATTACGGTATTTTCTGTGGTAAAACATAAATACATGAGAGCTTTTAGCACAGGGCAACAAACACTAAAACAAAAATCAGTTCTCCCAGTAAATTCTGATTTCCCAAACTAATTACACTAATCCATTGGACGACTGTTCACACATCAGTGGAGGCATCCCTGCATGTTGACTCTATCATGCTGCAAATCTCGATCACTAATGGTGGCTTTTGACTCTGAAGCTCATGATGAAAACAGAATGTGCGCTAAAAACAAACATCATCTTATCTAAAGAATGGAAACTAAAAATGTCCCCTATCTAATGTCACTATCATCCCTTTTGCCCGGTTGGTGCATGCAAAATTGATTCAATTTCTCCGATCCCTCTGTTCTTCAGCTGTTAATCTTTCCATTTCATCTCTCATTAGGATGAACAGACGCTTGTTTTGTGTCATGCGGAGAGAAATTCAAATGGATTTACAGCATCTCATTTGGACACTGCAGATGCTGTATATTTGGCTGTTTCTCTATGCTACGTTCTTGCTCTGCTAACTCAGTGCTGAAATCTCCACATTATCCTGACCACCCTGAAACCTTTAAGAACATGGTTTCAATGCAACAGCATTAAGCTCAGTGTGCAGCCCGCCTAGCCTTCAGATGATAAATTTCACTGCTTAAAAATGCTTAGCAGGATAGAAAAAAACTGCTAAACCATAGGATTTGGCAGTAAATATCCATATAAACATAGTTTCCATTCAGATATGAATGTGAACACAGCCTATTAACATTAGATACAAAGTGGATGGACTATAGATACAATCTGAAGCATTTCAGCTACTAAGAGCAAAGCTTCAATAGTGGCGGAGTCTGTTATCAGGTCAAATAAACTTGACTTAAAGATGAAGTAAATCATACACTTTTATTTGATTGCTTGCACAAAGTTTATCAGCAGGATTTGACATTTGAAGTGCAAGACACTAACTTTAAAAATACTGGCATTCAAAGAATGATCCTAACACACAAGGAGAGCGGAAGTGCTAAAGAGGGCCCATGGATGAATGTGGGTCAGTCATAATATTGGTTTCAAACAAATGTGCTTGAACTGATGCACCATTTGCCTTAAGGCAAACTACGCTTGCACAACTCACAATGTCGGGCATTGGCTTGGTTGGTGGCACTTTGCTGTTCCTACCTCTGAATAGACACACATATTACATTCAGAACATATTCATTTCTTATGTGATAAGAAACCAAACACTCGCCTTGGACATTGCAACTCCTTTCATTTATATCTATTGTGTTTGGAAAAGGCTCCTTTCTGAAAGGGACTTACAATACCATTTCATTCCCACTTTGCACGCTGCATTTGCAGGGAAATGTCAACCATTTTCAGTCAGAGGTGAAAGCCAGGAGTCCCACTGTGACTCACCTATTGCTCAGTCGGCTGCATTGATGTTGACTTGCTCTACAGGAATGTTTTTCCTGAAAATGATATAATGCTTGTGCTAAAAAATAAATAAATAAATAAAGAGTTCATCTGATAAAATGTAACTCTGGCTGCTCCTACAAGGCTGCAATTCTTAGCCACATTCGAGGCACTAAGGCATGCAACTTCTGCATATTTAATTATAAACAACAAAATATCGTATCCCAGGTAATTAGCACCTCCGTATCAGTTACTGAACAGGCAGTGAGCTATGAAATCTGTATCTGAAACCCCAAAACAGGGTTGTTGTTTTTTTTAAAAAGGCCATGCATTTGACATAATCATCACTCAGCTCATGCAGATGCATCTTTGCCTCAATTAACGGCAGCTGAACGGCTGCCTGGTTGCATCTGCTCCTGTTTCTACATTGCCTTTGGATACAATCACGCCACCTCTGGAATTCATTTGGCATCTGAACATACCGCAAGATAAATTCAGCTGTCTACATTCATGTCGTTTCTTGTGTGTGCACTGTCATTAGAATTTCTGTATGGATTTCATACATATTAGTTGCGCCTTAATGCAACACAGAAATATGTGATTTGACTGCGCCACTAAGAATTTTTTATCTAAGGGGAACACACGCTTTCAAAGAAAAACAAAAACACACCGCAGGTTCCTGCAGGGGGTTTATATGCAGCACACGGTTTGCAGTACAGTGTGTGAGTTTTATTATTTAAAACACCTTGGTTACAATTAGACTGAGCTTCTAGGTTCATTAAAGTGTGTCAATGCTTAAAATATTACTATCAACATTATGTGAGGGATTTATTTATAATCTCTGTAAACGTGTTTATACTGTGTTCTGTTATATTAATTAGACTGTTTTCCATTGACAATTATCACCAATGTCTGAAATTCGCTCAGTTTACCACAAACGGCATGTGACATAATATTTTTGCTCTCCTAGTTTTAGTGACAACTCTATTTAGCAACCAAAACAGTTGTAAATGTATCATATTTAAATATCAAAATTCCCTTTTAACGACACAGCACAGCGCTCATGTGCTATTCTGCGGTGCTCCTTCGACACCATTCCTAATTTATGTGGGACAAAAGATACTTTTGCAGATGAATATTTTAGAGTTAGACTGACTTTGCAGTTTAGTTTTAACACACGAAACTGGGCAAGTAATAAAATATTTTCTCTAACAGACATTTTATTTTGTTAATTGAAGGCAAGTTGTTCTGTTTGTCATTTACGCAGCTAAAAACAATATCAAGGCCTTCATCTAGTTAGCTCACATGGACACCACTTAACCCTACCTATTTCAAAGCTAATGTCCTCAAGTTCACCGTGAGAAGACTCCATCACATCTAACTACATCTAACAACAACAAACAAGTAAGTTTTTACTAAATGCTATTCATCCATTGTGTTCCTTCGTGTATCCCATTAAAGTGCTAAAAGCAGAGACAGCACCAAAGCATTAGGGGAGTTCACCAAAGTCATGCACTAATGCCACTTCTGACACTCGGGCCTTCAGGGGCTACTTAAGGGTCTACGCCTCAGCGTGGTCCTCTTTTTCCTCCGATGCTTCAGCAGTTTACCCGGTGAATGCTTTTGCTGCCCTGTTTTCCCTGGACCAACCAATCCAGCCACAATCATGGGTCATCTGCCCGTGGGGAGAAATCACTTTCAAATGTCAGAATATGATGCTCTGACACAGGCATTCACGAAATAGCAGGAAAGTACACTAATGAGGACAGCTGATGTTTCTGTTAGCTTGTTGCCTATCCGTCATTGGCCCTGTGCATCTGTATTCTTGTTGCCATACAAAATACATACAAATTATTCCAAAAGCTACAGAGAGGGGTAAGATGCTCCAAGCCCCCTTTAAGATATTTATCCCAAGCAAGTAAGCATTACTATAGCACATATGGTGTTGGCCAATAAGAAGCAATGCTTAAATCTGTTGCGGCATGACAACACTTTCCCAGAGGTAGCACTTATCCTTGAGTTGTGGGTTTTTCATTCCTTTGGTTCTGCTTAAAATGTTATCTGTTGCTATAACCACACATAGCAATGTTCTGTTTGTCTGCTCACTATGGCATCACAGCATCAGATTAGAATCAGCATCGCCTTCAATTGAAAAATACTCTCTCCCCTCTCTCCCTGCCTCACTCTCTCTCTTTCACAGAGACAAAGACAGCGAGCACAGAAAATAATGTCAATGTTTACAGCTTCTTCTTTTTCATTAGGGAAAAAATATCCCAGATTGCTGTTTTCTGAGGCACTGTAATCCTAAAGTTGTGTCACAAAGGAATCTCTGAGAACAGAACCACAGAGGTTGAACTGGATTATGTCTCATGTTTACTATATAAGCTGAAATTTCTAAATGTCCAACAGGATGAAAAGGAAACATGTGAGTGTTCTATATTTGGGTCACATCATGTTTGACTGTGAAAGCACTCGAAATCCTACATTACCTCGATCAGCTTGTTGGCGTGCTCGCGGAACACCTGTGCATATTCTTTGACTTCTTTCTCGTTGCCGTTCTTGGCAGCCTCAATCAGGACCAGGAGGGGAACATTGGTCTCCAGGAAAGAGTCAGAGACATGGTCCATTACAGCTTTACGCAGCTGTGAAGGAAGAAATAAAAGAATTAAAAAAAGAAAGCACTGTCAAAATAATATATCATCCTGTGCATATGCACTGACATCTTGCCGCTTGTTGACCTGGCTAAACGGCACACCTTCCCTATATATTGAAGACAGCCATAGGGAATAGCTAGTCAACTATGTTGGCCAAACAACAGATATTAAGATGAAGACACAATGGGGGGGAGGGGGGGGGGACAAACAAACCTGTCTGCGCAGGTCTCTGGTCTTCTTGGTCATCCTGTCGATGGCTGTGTTCAGAGCATCACTCCTGTCCTTCCTTCCCGCCTGAAACATGAACATGGAAGAGGAATTAATGTGGCGCAGTGACAGCTATGTTTCTAACATCTTTCTTGTGGATGCTCATATAACATGCATTCTGATGAGTCTATGTCTGCAGGCATACAGTCACTTAAGAATTTACAGAAATGCTATTAGTCATGTATATTTCTCAGTTTTTTAATGGTCTAACCTACTTGCATTTGCTTCTTCTTTCATTGCTTTTTCTTTTAGGACAGTTGAACAGCCTAAAAATGTTCTACATCAATAACCAGTCGGTCCTAGATTTGAGTTATTGCTGCTATGACAGAATGTGCAGGAGTCTCTCAAAGGATTTGTGAATATTTTGTATTATTATATTCCGGTAAAATTAGGAAATTACAAGTCAGCTGGAAAATAATTTGGTTTCAAGAACTGAGGTGAATATATTAAGTAAGATACTGGTGGCTTCACTCACACAAAAATAAAAGCATTCATCTATCCACTCATTTGTATGTAATACGTTCCATTGACAGCAAAAGTGATCTTCAAATTTCAGTGCAGCTGGTGTTTGGCAGATACCAAGCTGGATCCATTTCTGATCCTTTTCATTTATTGTAAACCATTGTGCTCTGGATAGACCAGCTGTCAAACGCGGGCCACTGCCCTCTGTTAAAACACTAGAATCATTTCCTAACTGATAACACTGCAAGTGAATCACGGAGCATACAAACAAACAGTGGCCACCAGTTTCAATTATTAATGTACACACAGTGAAAGCATGCATCAATAAAAGTAACAGCTGCATTGGGTTAAAAAACTGCTAATTTGCATCTTTATCAGTGCTATGAATTATGGTCACCACACTGTCTTAAGTGCTTCCGTTGCATTTAAAAATTGTATTCATGCACGACAGGCTGTCCAGGAATCCTGCCCCAATCTTCCTGCCACCATAGATCTTTTCATGGATATCATACTGTACAATATATTACAGTAAACCATTAAAAGGGAAACTGAAAAGTATGCTATAGTTCTTAATCTGGAGCTTTCAAACATGAAGAACTGGACATTTGAAATCTTTAATAACTCAGACGGTATGGGACAAATCACATTATCTGATTTAGGTATCCCTACTTCTAAAATAAGTTTGTTGTAGTGTTTTTCATTCATTTTAGTCAATAATTGCTTAAATAATTATGTATTTGTATAGCTCAATTCCACGTACAATGTCTTTTTGGTTTTAATAGGCCAACCTCAGTAATTTCTACTGGAGAAACCCTGGAAACTGCTCTCCAAGACTTATTTTCCTGATACTGGTATTATCACAGATAAAACTGTTGGAAAATGACAGCTTGGTTGTTGTTTATGTATAGAAATCCACAACTAAGAGGAATAAACATATATTTAGATGTATCCACATCAGTGTGGACACATTTAAATATGTTTTATGTAACTTTTGTGTCATAAAAAGAAAGCAGCTGTGAAAAGGTCAACACTGAGCACTAATAATGTAAAGTAAGTAAAAACAGATCTCTTCCACACAGGTGGATTCTTTCTCACCTTCAATGAGACAATCGTGTTTATTAAAAGGTTACAATTTACTACACATGACTAAATTAAATTAAATTATGTAGAGTAATACTGTAACATTGGCGGCAATCACACAGCTATGCACTACATGGTAGTCAAAGCCCTAACCACTAGTCCCCACTGAGAGCAGAGAGATGTTCTGTCACTGCAAACTGCTCATGCGAAAAATCTGGAAAATTTAAAAGTTTAAGGAAGGATGGAGAGAGAGAGACGGAGAAAACGATGGACAGATAGAACAGCAGAAAAGGATCCAGTTGGACTCTGGGCTGTTCATCCTCCTTATAATGCTCAAATCAAGCGCGACATAACACCATGGATGGTTGTAGCATTGACCTGCCCCATCCCCCACTGCCCTTTGCCCATTGGGGGGTTGTATACATAGTAAGGGGCCGGGGAGCTCCAACGGCACTAATCCCCTGTTATTTTGTGCTGGTTAATACAGTGCTGTGGTAGGGTTTTTAGTCGGATCTGTCCCTTCTCTCTCAATCCTATTTCATTCATGCCTAGTCTATATTTCATTTCCACGCCAGAGGGTTCTAAAGCACTTCTTCAGGTGCTTATTATGGAGGCAGTTTCTCTGCGGCATCTTTTATGATACTCAAGTGAGTCTCTATCCATCTCCTTTAGGACAGATTTAGGAACATTCCTTTTCTACGAAACCACTAGTCCACTGGATTATGGAAAAAATCTATAGAAATAAAGTAAGCTCCAAGGGTCAAATTATCAGTTCTGTGATCTTTGTTACTGTCTTTTGATATTTCAGCAAGTCCACATGATTCAAATTTCTTTCTTTTAAAAATGCTTTATATTAAAGTCCAAATTGAAAGCTAGCACACTTCAAATATAGGGAACATTCACCATGCCCCCTGAGATTTAAAGGGTTTTTTTTACCCCATGCTTTCCACTCTCACATTCTGCAGCGGGAGTCCCAGCGGGAGATGTAGTCTACCACAATAAATTTGGATAATGTCAGCAGCTTGCTCAGTCAGGTGACCTGGAAAGTCCCAGACAGGTGCATGTTGAAAACCTGTCAATTATGTAAGAACGTGAATTAAGGAGTAAACATTTAGTAGTAATTATTTTTAAGCTGTATAAATTCATCCAAAAAAATGATATAGTATAAAATAATTTGTTCTAGTTACTCTTACACAGTCATCTGCTGCATAAGCAAACAATGTAGATTAAATGTATTGTTCGTAAGACAATATGTTGGTCAAATGTCACAGAAAATAAATCTAAATAACTTTTCAGCAATATGAGGGCATGTTTAAATAAAACAACCTTGAGTGAAATAAAATAAAAGGTTGGCAGGGAGCAGAGTGCCAACGTTAAAGTCAACAGTGACTGTTTAACACAGTCTCTTGGACCTTGTTTTTGTCTGCTTCAAATCTGGTTCACTGCAATTACCAGTCTCCACCCATATTAAATAATTAAACTAAAGTGTGAATTTTCATGCAACAAACTAAAGACATCACTTTCTGTTTAGCATTCTACATAATGCTGAAATAAAGACTCAGCACTAATCCAATCTATTTTCTCAATGTGAACAATATTTTTTTTTCTTTGGTATCACCTTGAGGTTCACACCATCAAGCAAGTATTTGTCCCTGTCAATTACATGTTAAAGCTAGCCTAATTTAAGTTCAGAGCAGCTGGCCATACATGTCAGTGCTCAAAAATTAAAGCACTGCACTCAGGATATGTAAATTATGAATATAAGCCAGACAACCTATGTTAGCTTTGCATATTTGGTCCTGTAATTATGGCAATGCAGCACACCTTTTCTTGTCCTTGCTGATGTTTATGTTGTCTACAGTCACGTGTTAGAAAGTATATTTTGCTTTGTGATGTTATTTTGTTTATTCCTCTGGTATACATTCATACATAACGCATGCACAACAACGGCAAGGCGCGGCTGAGATTTACAGCTGTGGTTAATTTCAACAGCTTGCTGCCGCAACACGTTCAAGATATCAATATTCTGATGGTGACGAGCCAGTGGGAGGGAAGGGGGGGGTGCAGGAGGGAGGTGGAGGGAGACTGAGGTGCACAAGCAGTGTGTATGAGGCAGAGAGCAAGTGACTGAGCAAGAGAGTGAGAGGGTGTTTGTGAGTGTGGGAGAGAAAAAGAGAGAGAGAAACAGTAGTGATGATCGACGCCAGGCTGCCACCACTCTGTAGCAGTGAGTGGCTGCAACAAAAAGCACAGAATAACATCCCCGACTCCCTGCTCTGCTTTTTTCTCTCTCCCTGCGTCTCAGCTAGCAGACGAGGGCTCCGCTCACAGCTCTGCAGAGGCTATGCTGAGACTGAGCCGGCGTCGGAAGCAGGATCTCTTGCTGCCATCAACAAGTTAGGGTTGGAAGACCATAGCCATGAAAGAGGAACGCTTGATCTTCAATTAACCATCTGAGCTGACATCATTGCGGTGGAAGGGAAACAAAAGGGTAAAAAAAGAAAAAGAAAAAAAGGAGAGGAGGGGGGGGGATCTGTTCAACGGAGTCGCTCTGGATGCAACTGATCAACTTAAAAAAAAATATATATATATAAATATTTATTTCAAGGATTCGTGAGATGAAGGAAAAGATTCAACCCTTTCTTTGAAGTTGGATTTTAAAGGACTCTAAGCAAAATAACAGGAATAAGCATCATCTTGTGACATGGAATTTCTTATTTTGTTTCAATTGGGTGGGCTCAGATTTGCTTTATTTCCAAAGAGGCTGATTCCTTTTGTGCGTACTCAAAAGGGTTTTTTCCCTTTGGATTTTTCTTCCATCTGGTTGCTCCAAGAGTCTGCGGAAAAGGACAGTTGAATGCAGCCTCCGATGTGCACAAAAGAATGGGTAAGTTACCCCCTTTATATGGCAGGTCTGGACATGAATAGGGAATACAAGTAAGAGTGCGGGAGGCTAACGACTAAAAGCTCTTCAGCCTAGTCTATTTACTGCAATTGCCCTTCATTTTTCCTTCTTCGCCATGCGACACATGCATTAAGAAGACAGTTATACATTTTAAATACCATTTGTATTTGAACCTCTTAAGTGATTAAGAAGACTTAAGAAAAAACTAAATCGGTTAGGAAAAACTAAGAATTCAAAGGAAAACAGCATATTTGAGCTGCTCGAAATTTTTTTAAAAAGGAACTGATAAATGATTGACAGTAATCAACGGAACATTTTATTTAAGCCTAATTACAGAGCATACAATGAGAATGAAGAAATAAGAATGGGATAAATATAAATAGCAAAGGCTTAAAAAACAGAGTCGAGCTAATATATGTAATGTATGTAAACGGTCATAGGATGTCTAAGTAAAGGATATCTCCATTAGACCTAACACTCAAATAATTCATGGTTTCATATATTAGAAAAGTTGCCAATGTAAAATATCTGAACCTGTGTATGCATGAGAACGAACGGGAGCACACGCGAAAAAGCACAATCGTCACCATGAATTAGTAATAACTGCTCTGCAGAGATGAGCTTTCCCGCCCCACAGTTCATTTTCTTATCTTTGAACCCACCCAGGTTTCCATTCAAGGTGGCCATTGGTGGGACCTGCACCAGCGGCTCTGGGTCTGTGTGTGATCAGCATGCTCCTAGTGTGCCTGCTGCCTCCTGCATCGTGCACAACCTGCCCTCAAAAATGCCGCTGTGAGGACCTGCAGTTCTACTGCGACACCCAGGGGCTTCAGGCACCCCCAGATGGTGTGGACAAGGGGGCCCTGGGGTTGTCACTACGCCACAATAGCATCACTGAGCTTAGCCCTGACCAATTCTATGGCTTCAGCCAGCTCACCTGGCTACATCTAGACCACAACCAGATCACCACAGTTCAAGAGGATGCCTTTCAAGGGCTCTACAAGCTTAAGGACCTCAATCTGAGTTCCAATCGTATCACCAAGTTGCCCAACACAACCTTCATCCACCTCATCAACCTACAGATACTGGACCTGTCCTTCAATCAGATGACTGCATTGGAACCAGAGTTGTTTCATGGACTGAGGAAGCTCCAGATACTCCACCTCCGCTCCAATTTGCTTCGCACCACACCTGTTCGGGCATTCTGGGACTGTCGCAGCCTGGAATATCTGGGCCTGAGCAGCAACCGCCTACGGAGTCTGGCCCGAAATGGATTTGCTGGGCTCATTAAGCTTAAAGAGCTCCACTTGGAGCACAATCAGCTGACCAAGATAAACTTGGCCCATTTCCCTCGCCTGGTTGCCCTCCAGTTTCTATATCTGCAATGGAATAAGATCAGCAACCTAACATGTGGCATGGAGTGGACCTGGACCACTTTGGAGAAGCTGGACCTCACAGGAAATGAAATTCGTGTGCTGACACCTGATGTGTTTGAAACGCTGCCAAATTTAAAGATTTTGCTGCTGGATAACAACAAACTAAGCAGTCTGGATCCCCAAGTCATGGATATGTGGCAGTCTCTGGGTACCATTGGGCTATCCAGCAACTTTTGGGAATGTACCAAAAGGATTTGCTCTCTGGCCACTTGGCTAAGCACCTTTAAAGGAAGGTGGGAACATTCCATTCTCTGCCATAGTCCTGAATATGCCCAAGGTGAGGAGATACTTGATGCCGTTTATGGATTCCAGCTTTGCCAGAATTTTTCAGCGCCAGTTGTTCAGACCATTAGTACAACCACAGACGCTACTATAGCTGCAGAGATCACAAGCTCACTGTTTGGAATTATGCAGCCGACCCCAACGCAGGACTATGCAGAGGATTTTGGGAGCTTTACCACAGTCACTACCACAACAACCACAACACAAGTACCACACACTGCTCAAGCAACTACTGCTACAGTGGAAGAGGCAGCTGTAACAGAGGACTTCATGGCAATGGACAACACTGTTATGACTCATAGGGTTATCATTGGAACTATGGCCCTTCTATTTTCATTCTTTTTCATCATTTTCGTTGTGTATATCTCACGGAAGTGCTGCCCTCCCACCCTGCGCCGGATACGCCACTGTTCGGCTATTCAGAACCGCAGACAGATGAGGACCCAGCAGCGGCAGCCAATGGCAGATCTAGCTACACAGGTACCCTATAATGAGTATGAGCCCAGCCATGAAGAAGGGGCACTCGTGATCATCAATGGCTATGGGCAGTGCAAGTGTCAGCAACTGCCTTACAAAGAGTGTGAAGTATGAACTCTTATTTATTCCTAGAGCATATGGTTTGCCATTTGACCATTTCAGATGATACAGGGTTTGCTTTTTTGATTTTTTTTTCCCAGTTTATGTAAAAAGCATAATTTCTACAAGTGAGATTTAAGAATATGTGAGAAATGATGAATGCTACAATGACAGACGTTGGACATGACCGTTAAGGGATGATGTAGGGATAGTCACAAATTTATTTTTCTATGAATGCAAGGTTGTTCATATCAGGCAGGGGCAATCATTTTAAACAAGAAAATTGTAAACTGTGAGATTTGTCTCCACATTGTCTATATTCTGCAGCACAGAGAAAATACGTAGCCAAATGGCCCTCTGCTAACGGAATACATTAAGTGGAGAAATGTGATTTATGTCTATTTCTTTTAAAAAACTAAATATTTGAAATCATGTTTCTAACTGCACCACAGGCAGTGATGCCAATCACTATCACTGAGGCAAATGAATTGGATCAGTTATCATAATGTTTTTGTTTTACCGTTTCATTGTTTTGGAAGACCTATGAAACATTAAAGGCCACTGAGACCAAAATCTAACTCTGAAATATTACTGAAAAATAAATGTCATTATTGTTATTATGTTACAAATAAAAATAAATCCTCTCGAGGAGAAAAGAACCCTGAAATTCTATTCAGTACACACTAAATACATTACTTTTACCAAATCAGACAATAGTCAGTTAGACAAGTCTATAACCTTCCATCAGATCCAAAGGCCCTTGGTGTTTCCTGTTTACAGAATTTATTTGGGAGGCCCACCCTAAAGCCAGCTGTCCTTAGCCAAAAAAAAAATCTTGGGTGTGGAAATTCAAAGTTCATCTAAGAATTTGTGGAAATGCAAAGTGAGTATCTGTATCTGCTGCTGTTTTGCAGCTTACTCTCAAGCTCTTGGGTTTTGGAGTTCTTACCCAGAAGGGCCAATCACCACAAATAAATTCTTAAACCTGTGGGTAACACTAAGCTTGTTCATCTGTGGTTAATCTCCAATATACTACACTGATGTCTTGATGTCTTCCTTTTCCTTGGACGTCAAGAACAAAATTATTAGACCTTCAAATGTACAACGACCTGTACATGGATCGCTGGCTCCCAAATGCCATATACACTGTGACCA
Source organism: Larimichthys crocea (assembly GCF_000972845.2). Classification (NCBI taxonomy): domain Eukaryota; kingdom Metazoa; phylum Chordata; class Actinopteri; family Sciaenidae; genus Larimichthys; species Larimichthys crocea. The sequence goes on along the minus strand of NC_040011.1, from coordinate 39,086,692 downwards.
TAATGTTTCCAATAGCTTAACCTAGCAAGTACAGTTTGCTGATTTGCTATTATATACCGGGATCAATATAGAGGCGAGCTAGTGTGAGGTGTTAAGGTAGCAAGTAAAAGGGTAATGAACAGCGCAAATGCCAGACAGGAGAGCATTTCATTCTGAAAATAAAACCGTTCCCAGTAGCCCCGGCTCTTTACTGCTTACACACTAATCAGGACTGACAGGCTCAAGATTGAACCAATTAAGGCAAGGCAAAAAGAATCTAATATTCTGTCACCCACGCCAGTGATCCAGCAACATTTAGCTTGTTCAGCCACTCAAAAATAGTTTTAGTAGAATCATCCTCCGCACCACAGAAAAAACATCACTGAACCTTTTACTTTAAGACAGACGTTGCTCTTGTTGTTAGGGATACAGAGTTGTCATTTACAGTCCTCAAAATGGGGTAACGGTGAAAAATAAATATAATAAGATCTCCTTCGTTAGTAGTCACAAGTGTCAAGTTAAACTGCGGTCAATACCCTGAAAGCAAATGGAGATCCAGTGATAAGCAAACAGCAAGCCTGGGTCAGGAGACATTTGTATGCAGCAGGGAGAGGATGTGCATTAGCATCAGACTAAAGCTGCTGCCGCAGCTCCGCACTTCTTTGTGTTCAGTTTGGTGGTGGGGGCAGGGTGAATGAGAGAGGGATTGAGAGGAATTGATGGGACGGTGAAGAGGGGCAACTACGGGACAATGACTTAGTTTATTTAAAAAGAAAACAAAACAAAAAAAAAAATTTCTGGCCAACTAAAGGTAGGAAAGAATTAAAAGATAGATACTGACTGATATCATCTCAGGCTAAAAATGCATAGTCCTCATATAACAACAATTTCAATACAAACAATTAATGTTAAATTCTTAACACTGGAAATCAGATTACAGCATTTTCGTGACAGACTTGAGGCTATGTTAAACAAAGTCGGTAATTAAGACGTCAAGATGCTCCTGATAGCACAGCACCTTCGAGCGAGATATCTGGTTTTGAGCAATTAGGATACAGTTTGTTGTGGATACCCCCTAGAAGTAACCAGAAGGTACCATTTGTGGCTTTATCTCTACTCAAAATTTGGCTTCAAACTTCTAAATGAATGCTTGTGTCATTGTCTTTCTGCACATACTTGTAGGATACCTACACCAACTTCTAAGAAAGTGTTTGTGTAAACCAAAAATTGTTACACTTCACATTTAAATTTAATGTAAAACCTTTCATACACCAATTTCCAAAGTCAAGCGCCTCCACTTTGTTTCCAATTTTGTTTTCTTCCAGCTTCGCACTATTTTTACTATTGCCCTTCTAATCTGTCTTGCATGTTCAAAAGTCAAAATTGAGTTAAATATTTCTTAATGTCATTCAGCAAACATTTTGGAGGGACCTCATTAATAGCACCAAGAATGGGGATGTATGTGCAATTCCTATGAAGTTCTGTCAATCATTTGACATTTCACTGTTTAAGACTACGGTTGTACTAAGTGACTGAAATCCACAAAATTTGTAGAAATATGCATCCCTTTGCACTCTGGCTCTTTGTAAACTGTTTTGTTTCCTCTTGTCATCCTCTAGCCCTGGTCCCCACCCTGCCTAAAAATTAAAAAGGAAAAAAAAAAAAAAACAAGTGAACCAATCCCCTCTCTCTTACCCAACCTCTTTGTGCAAAATGAATGCTTTTCTCTTCCCATTTTCCTTTTGTATTGTAATATGTACAATTTCATATCTGTATAGTGGATAAGATGTGCCAAACTGGAAAAAAAAAAGAAAAGAAAAAAAAAACATTTTCCCCTCAAAACATATATTTTTTAAATAAAATGGTTATAATTTACAGTGTTTGCTAACTGATGGATGCACACAACATGGTTTGGTCTTTCATTACATTTTGGTTTAATGTGTCAATCTTTAGCTTATAAAATCTTTTAAGGACACGTATTATGCGTCTTATTTTCTGTCATATAGTGTTATAATGCTAGATGTCCACATTAAACAAAGCCAAGTTTTAAATAATGAGAGAAAGCTTAGCTAAAAGCTCTGTGAGCAAAAAGTTTAAGCTTTCAGACTGTTCTGAATACTAGGTTTCCAATATTTTTTTCTACTGTCATGATGGGCTGATGTTCACGAGTCATGGATTTTGTTATATCAACTGCTCCAGTCACAGCACACCTACAAAGTACAGGGATACCGGTCTGCCTAAGTTATTCGACCACTCTGCTCATGACTATTCTTCCAACTTTTTCAAGGCTGTTCAGTATGCGTCACAAAGTACATTGTCGCTTGTGAACTAAGATTGATGGAAAGTTTATTTTTTTAAATTAACCACTGTGACTGCCGTTAGCTACTTAGTCGTGCAGCTAGTTTTCTGCCCCATATTGCTATTTTCCAAGCTAAAGTTACTGGTTGTTGCCAAGCACACCAGCAAGAAGATGAGGCGGTACTCGCAAGTACTGGATACTGCCCTTCAGCAGGCTTCTGGAAGTTAGCCAATCAGAAGAAAGTGGTCTTTTAAAGAAGGGAGCATTAAAGAGACAGCAGCTAAAATGTCTTGTTTCAGACACAAGGATGAAAAGAGGACCCATAAAGGCCCAGTACAAGATAAATAAGTGGGGGGGGGGGGGGGGGGGGGGGGTTGTGTGAATGTGTGAATCATGCAAAGCTACTCCAGAGACCCAGAATAAAAATGGAACTGGAAAAAAGAATAATAGGTCCCCTTTGAGCAAACCAAATCAAACAACACTTGATGTTCACATGAAAAAAGCATAGTGGGAAAAATGTATCCACTTAAATACATGACATGCATTATTTTCTGATGTACTGCTTTGTTCTATATACATTTGGGAACAATCAATCCAAGAATGACAATGTTAAAGAGACCTGTGTTGTATCAGATCTGGCTTGAGTGTTGAAGAATAATAACTTTGGCATCTTCGACAAATTAGACACTGGTGAATTGTAAATTTTTGGCTGTTTAACTAAACTGACTAAAAGTTTTTCCAAATTAAAACAAGATTTAAGTACTGTGAGGCAATGGTGGTAATGCAGTAACATCTAGAGATTAGGAAATCTCAGCAACACAGTAAGACCAAAATAACCCAGAGCAACATAACACATTCCCTGCCAGCCCCCCATTCAAAGGTTTTATACACTAAGATTTTGCAAAGTGGACATGGCAGCTACCTGCACAGATGCAACTTTAGGTTTTCAAACTCAGCAGATTACATGCATGAATTCTGTCTTACTATCTCTAACCCAGCTTAGTATTTTATCACTGCCTGCATTGTTTGTTACAATGTAGATATTAAAGTAATATCTCCATATGCCAATGACAATGACTAAGTAAAAATTCATGTGTGGGAGAACAATCCTAACTATCAAAAAATCATCCGTTACACAGTTTAAAAATACATTTCAATAAGAGAAACCACCGAACCACGTTAAGTAACTCTTGAAACAGATGGGGCTTCAGATTCATAGATATTAAGTTTAATGGAGACAGAGAACGGCTTGAGTTTGACCTATGATGCTTACTGCAAAATTTGACATTATTAGTGAACCAACTATGTGAGGAACTAACTGACAACCCTTGTAAAACAAGTTAGAATTTCTGAAACGGAAATCTTTTGAAGGGTTATATCTTTTTTGGTAAGACTTGTCTTTTAAAAAAATGCACATCAGAGACTATCAAAGTCTGTATTCCGCAATAACAAAGCCACGTTCAGATATAAGAAGTCAAGCGTGGAGAATCCAGACAACAATTTATTGAAGTGGGAGTTTAGATGTTTCCTTTTGTACTGAACCCACCCCCAGTGTTGGTGGTGCTGTTCACAATCACTGCACCAATTCTATAGCCAACTGATAACAATTAGTGCCTGTGCAGTTACAATGTTGTATTAAAGAATATCGTGTTGCAATATTTACCCTCCCACCCCTCTAATATTTATCTAAAGGCAACTTACTGAATATCAAGCAGTTTGGAGTTTTAAAAGATGCAAACCTTGTCAGGAATATAGGCTGACATGGCTATCTCACTGTATGAACCACTTAAATTTTACCAGGTCTTTTTTGATGAGGCTTACAGAAAGCAAGCGTCAGTAATTAACCTGCAAAGTGTACCCAGGTGGGAGAGGCACTAAACTGATGAGTCTGACTGCATGGCCTCTGTAGTCTGCAGGGTTCAAGGACTGTGAGTCCATGGACGTTTCACATATTCATTATGAAGCTGCCAATAAATCTAGAAAACGCTTACTGGGATAGACATATTGATCTGGTCTCTCTTCAGCAAATACCTTCCTAATATATTTATTGCTTAACACATTTAAAGCCATTCCTCAGCCTTATTATTGAAGGATCCAAGTGTAAACAACAGAACTGAGTAAACCAGAAGTCTTTTCAGTGTCCATGGACAAGACCTAACTTTCCAGTTGAACTTGTTGGAGAGGTGGCAACTCTGCTTAACACTCAAAAGAGTCAGAGTCACAGAGCCCAATTATTTCGATTTATTCAATTTTTTGAAGCCCACTATGTGATGCATTTGCTCAGCTTGAAAGCGGCCAAAAAAAACAAACCAGGCACTCCAGATGGCAGGTCCTCGACTGCTGCCTCCAAACCAGAAAGCAATTCTCTTAAATTATGGGAAAATGGTTCTAAACGTGTTACATCATTAAATAAAATATACAGCTGAAAGCACTTGCTTTAAGCAGATTGACAGTTGCACCTTGAGTCTAGACAAACTTTATATTCTGTACAAAACAAATGGATGACAACAATTATCAATAAATTACCCCGAGTACCTTCCCAGACTGTCTGACAACAAGCATTAGCTGTTAGCATTATTGTATGACAGCTTGAAGGATTAGACAGACTTTTCTGTGTGGACTTTGAATGTTCTCCCTATGTCTGTTGGGGTTTCCGAGTGCTTCGGTTCTACAGTAGTTCAGTGGAGTGGGTCAGCTGGAAACACCTTAGATAGACCATAGGTGTGAATGTGAGTGTGAAAGTGTTTGTCTGTATACATATATGTTAGGCCTGTGATTAAGTGGTGGCCTGTCCATCATGTGCACTGCATCTCACGCTTGGATAGGCTCCAATCCCCTGGGCCCTGAACAGGACATAAGGTTAAAATGATGGATGGATGGACAGGTGGATGGATATTGTTAAATGCTATAACAAATAAATATTAATATTGTCAATGTGGTGATTGCTCTCATGTTAGATGACACAAGCTTTCTTTGGCTTAATAATATAATAAAAAGTAAAGCAATCTCCATTTCCCTTTGTCATTTAATACCAGAGTTGTGAACAATCATTTCCTGTTGCTAAGGTCAGTGACAAGTCTGATGAAAACAAAAGGGACCTGCAACAGCTGCGAATGTGTGTGCACATGTGTTAACACAGCTCATTTCACTTCAATTCGGTCTACCTCACCTTCAAGCCAATGTAATTATCTGGCTAAACACACCTGCAAATAGCAGATTCGAATTCTGGTTTTCTTGTCATTTTTACAATGACCGTGCTGCTGGCTGGAGGACAACTGCTTATCTGACTTTTCAGACTAAGAAACAGACTCAAAACATCTAATAGTATTCTGCATAAAAATTCTATCCTCGATTTTGTTTGATTTATGCATGTCTTAATTGCTTTCATATATTAACAATGAATCACAAGAGTACTTGTATGTGAATCAGGGAAATCTCACCTGATTCTAGAGTTTTCAGTGCTACAGAGACTTTTAACATCTTCCAGTTTTGGCCTCCAATTTTACTGTTTAGATTTACTTTCACAACTCACATTAACATCAAGTTTGAAAAGCACAATGTCAAGGTGTTAATAGGCAAGTACAGCTTGTTTCCACTGTTCTTAATTTGTATCTTCACATACCAAAACAGCACTTAACACCTTAATAGAAGACACAGCATTCTTTATTGGATGGTTAAAAGTTAAAGAGTACCGTGTTGTGGTTTCTAATTGACTCCATTAGCTGCTCTTCATTCCTGTCTGATAAGCTGCTTTTTGGAATATTTCCAACCACAGGTCCCACAGCCTAAATTAATACTCTACCTGTAAGTAGAGCCTAATACGACTACCTGTAAGTAAAGAAAAGCACCTTATGCAATAAAAAAAAACACACAATATTTACAAGTGCTAATTATTAGGTTTAATTTTCTTCAATCAGTTTGGACCGCTAAACTTGGACCCCTCCAGTCATAATCATCCAATAAGAATGAGCTTTTACAAAAAACTAAATACGTTATTTAAACACAGGTCAAACTGTCTTTTTTGACAAATGTAACTGCAAGATAAAATGAAACCTATTTAAGACTCTCTTTGTTCAGCCCCTACAGCCACCTAAATGCTAAAAAAAGTCAGCATTTTCATATGTATGCTAACATGCAAATAAATGCAAAATATGATGTGAAAATTCTGTATAGCCCCCGGTCATCAGGATTTATTGTGTATACAGAATATTTTGTCTAAATACATCAAAATATGTTAAATGGAAGCTTATGTCTTGATTGTCCTACTTCATTGTTATGAATTTACTTCCTAAAATAATGGAGAATACAGTACAGATACAGAAAGTTAACTCTTAACTCTCTAAAGCTAAAAAAGATTAATGGTAATCAAAGGGTTTTCTTTTTCCATTTCCTCACTTCTTAGGAGAAACATGACTAAACTCAAAAGTATTATTCTGCAACATCACATCTGCCATTCCAGGAATTAAGTAATCCCAAGGGCCAAAACGGGGAGCTTTTTAGGATGGGAGGCAAAATGCATACTTAAATCAGTACTGAAGCTTGTGACAACACATTATGCCTCAGACTGTACAACAAAAGGAGAAACTATCAGACAGACACACAATAAAATATGAATCTTAAGAAACACCTTTACCTGTAGAGACAAAGGTTCCTTCATTTGCCAATGAAGTTGTTCAGTGGCAAAGGTCTTAGCCAAGCTTATAACAAATAGCAAGCTTAAGGTACATTATACAACTCTAAAAAGGTTAAACTCCTAGCATCACAATATGTCTATTTGTGAGGTCGTTGCATACCTTATTCTGTTTAATTGTTCTGGGGAAAAGGGTGCACTTCATCTGCCTGGCTACAAAGCCAAATCAAAGATCCTGGAATTCACCAGCAAAAGATCAAGGACGAGGTCTTGGAAACATCGCCTGACAGGCTGTTCCTGACAGACCAATCGTTTATTGAGGCTGTAAATATACAAAAAGCCTCAGGGGCACTAAATCCTTTTTGCTTGTTACATTGTTTGGAGCGTAATTTGTTTTAATTATAAATTTAGATGAGGTTACAACTAGATAAATCAAAATGCTTTCACACTGGTCTTGCCATCAAGTCTTGAACCTTCTTACCCTTTTTTTAAAGAGGTGTGTAAAACATTAAACAGTTTTTCCTTTCCTCTACAGTGTTTGTTATTTCCCTAGCCACAAAGCCAATATTCCTTCTCTCTGCACAGGACATCATACCTCACATTTTATAAATTTGTCCCATCATGGATGAAAGGTAATGTAAAATGCCCACTACACCCCCTATTAGAGGTAACTTGGTGTGCGGCTGTTATCAACTTCAAAATCAATCATCATCTTCTCGGTTAATTTACACATAGCACGTAATGGATCAGCTAGGCAGGCTAGATGGTCCAAGATACACTTAAAATGTGTTTAAAATTAAAGTCAAGTATGTGGGCGCAGAGGAATAGGGATAAAGCAAAATGCTGCCACTCACTGTAGGTGCCCAAGGCAAAAAGACAGTGAGAGTCGGGTAAAGAGTGAGCTGTCGAGAGAGAAAGGGACACAGACGTGAAGAAAAGCGTTGCAAAGATGGAGAAAATGGAAAAGCTGATTCAGCAAGGAGAAAGTGGAAGAGAAATGTTTGAAAAGCACAGTGGGAGTGGAAGACTATATAGAGGCAAGTGAAACGAGAGGCAGGGGTCCCACTGCATTGGCCAAACATGTTCTTTTCATCCAAATCATAATGCATCAGTTCATGTTGAAGGGATTTAAATGTCAGTAGTTAAATATGTCGAAGCAAGCATCACCCTCTTACTGTATGTGAAACCCTGACAGATGTTGGGACCTACAGATGCATTATTAATATAAAGTGGCAGAGGCAGTTACACTTAACATGTGCCACACCAAACTGTCATGACAATATGGAATAACTGAGGTCACACTATGTGGCAGTGCTGGGGCAACATCACCCGCACCCGCCTTTCCCCTTCACTGCCTGAGCAGACAGCGCTAGTCTTGTTAAATGATCATCAGAGCATTGTACACAACTTCCATTACAGATACCAAGAAGAAAAAAGAAAAAATACCACTTCCCAGTATTCTGTAGTTTGCCGAACATCAAAGTCAGCTCTTTATTCAATAACAGTTTAATCCAAGGGTGCTGCCGTTTTTCCAATCAATGTGCTGTATAAAACTTTTAGCTGCTCTAATGAAAACCACTCCAACACGTTTTCCACAAACACGATGTGATGCTGTTAACTGTAACTTGCGTGGACTTAAATAGCAAGCTCATAACATCTGCTTTTGTAAGGAATGTGTGTCTGTCTATCTCTCTATATGACATACACAAAAACTGAATACATGTTTGTGATGCAAACTGACTGAGCTCAAAAGGAACACATAAATAATTAAATACTTTATTTTAAAGTAAAAATCATGAACCAAAATGGAACAAGGTTCAACATTTAGTCTACTACACTAAAATGAAGCTTTTTAGACATTATTCTAATAGCTTTTATTAGTCTAATCCCTGCTCTGTAATATCACAGACACAGCAGACTCTCTACCGCTCTAATAAGTGTAATACAGTGTAATAGTGTAATATTCAACATGCCTACAGACTTGCTTATTGCTGGACCGATTACATGTATACTGGTATAAGGGTTGTAGCTATGCCTAATAAAACAAACGTACACATTAATGATTTAATAAAAGCATGCATGAAAACAAAATAACTGAATGTCTCTATTTCTTTCCTGTTTACAACAGTGTTCCTACATGATCATGATTTTGATTTAATGGTAATACTATTGAATTTAAGCTTTTTCAGATCAGCACAATGATGCTGACCAAAGCCCAAGGTAAAATCCTTGAAACTTATTGGTGAGGTAACGATGTCAGACAGAAATTTGTCAAAGAATGAATGAGAGGGGGAAAAAACAATTGAGATTGGGGGATGAACACAACTTGCAGCCAGAGGGAATGAAGAAGCAGAAGGGACGGGAGACAATGAGCTAGGAATTGATCCAACAGCCTCAGCTGTGAGTTTAAACCCATATGCAGTAATAGCAACATACTATTTACTTGTAATGAATTGCTGTATAATGTATTCTTCCGCTCCACTACATTTCAAAGAATATTATTGTTAGGATAAGGATAAATTCAAACGCTACCAGTATATGAAGTATTTACATTTAGCCCCACATTTACCAATATTAAAGTAAGATGTACATAAGATGTACATGTTATTACGACAATATCTACAACACAATATTATAATGTAATATTTATTCTGAAATATCTCTTAAAATATGCTGAAGTTTTAGTGGTATTTAGTTCTACAGCAGGTGTTGGTACTTTTAAGTACAGAGTACTTCTCCCACGACTGAGAAATCATGGCATTCATAGTGTATAATCTCTTTAAGGAGGGCATGAATTACATATTTCATTGCACCTTACTGCCTTAGAATGACAGCAGACACATCGTCATTAAGCCAACGAAAGGTGTGTTTAGTCTGTCAAGTTTATTTAGACACAGTCTAGTAGCTGTCACACTGTCTATCATTGGTGTAAAGCACCAGGCCAAGACACCAACTATCTTACTATGCTAACTACACGTCAGCCACAGCTCTCAGAGCCTAAACCAGAGCTTTCCATGCTCAAGGACAATGATGGATTATGCTTCTCATTGATTTCCTTCATCTGGCCAAATGATTAGCTAAATCCCTGTCATGTCCACTCATCATCACCACATGATGGTTTTCACTGTAAAGTTTTCAAGTCATACCGGGTTACATGAGTGACACGGAGGAGCTCAGTGAAGTAGAAAACTTGTTCTGAAGTATACTAGAACTGCTGCATGAATGGCCTGACCCTTAAAATAAAGTGGCAGCGTTCTGGATGAGCAATGAGAGCAAATCATAGTTGTTATGGCCGCGCATGGACCGAACCGTATTGAGTGAAAATGTTGTGTAAACTTGGTTGACATTTGGCTGGATATTACTTTATCTGTCAATGTCCAGTGAAAACATATTTAAAACACACAAACAAAAAGATTTTCTAACTGAGGCTCCGACCCCTTTTTGAACCCAGTATTAAATCAGACATTCAAAACATTATGCTGTAACTACATTACATTACTTCTCATGCCGAGTGCATCCAATGAATTCCAATCACAAGACGCACACTTTACTTCTGGAACAAAAGCAAAAAGACAGAAATTCAGCCAACACCTAGTAGTTTGTTGTTGTATCAACGCTCGCCCCCAAGGACTACTGAGCCGAACTAAACTACTGTAATACTGCAAAGCACTACTTTATCATACTGAGACAAAGCCACATCCTCCAAACTGCTACTGCCTCATGTACCAAGTACCACCTTGATGTGCAGTTATAATTTCTGCCAAAAAGGTTGTTTTTTTTTTTTGCCCTCAAAAACTACTTAAACGATTTCAGTGACATTGCATGGGAAGTTAGGCCAAGGGCCAAAGAGACACAGATTACTTTTGGGTGCAGATAGAACACTCATTTGCCAACTTATTAAGCAGACAGGCTTAGGCCATTGCCAAATTCTCTGCTACAGTAAATACCCTGACCTGGCAGTCATGCAGCAGATGTGCCAGTCCTAAATTGGCCTATTTATAATATAACCTACAGACCCACTAAATACTGTATTTAAATAATGTTAGGTCACAACAGCTTAGGAGGGTTATTTGTATAGATTGTAGGCATGCGTGCTAAAATTAGCAGCCACAATTTAAACCTATAACAGATACTTTGGCATTCAGTCTGCAGATCTGCATTGTTAAGATATGTGTGCTCTGGTAGTCCTACTGCTGTGTGTGGAAGAGAGTTAGAATCTGTACCGCTATCACACCCCGCCTAGCCAGACATCCATTACAGCCACAGGGCCACTGTAACACTTCAAAAATGAAATGGGCAAGCTGTGCAGTTTATGCCTTTACCTCTAAAATCCAGCAAGAACAGCAGAAAACAGATAAAGTTGAAACTCATAGATAGTAATAAACGATGCATTACCACAGCAATGAAATTTCTCTGGTTGACTGGCTCAAACTGGAATTCTGCTGTTACAGGGAGGATATTTGAGTGGCGGTTAAACAGAGTCGTTTCCCGAAAAGAAGAATCTGACATGGAACACAATGTGTAAAAGACAGTAAGAACATTGCTTCTTCCTTAACACACTTCATCGCTACAGAAAAACAAGATGTGTCTTGAAGTGATCTAGCAACAGACACAGTCCCAAAAGTCATTCTTTAAATATTCAGAAACAAAAGGCACGGTCTTTCACAGCCACTGAATGTCAAAATGATTTAAGATTAATTTATCTTCAACAATAAAAACTGTGCTGGGGGAAGCAAAAAGTCTCACTCATCCGGTGTTCTGTTATTACACTGAGTGGTTAAAAGTTTCCTCGGTATCTGCATGAGTTCCCAATAAAACAGTGACAACAAAGCAGCAGATTTTCTGTTTCTGAAACTGAATTGTTCAGTGATATTTTTGTAGTATTTTTTAAAAGACATGAGAAAAATACATCCAGATACTTCACTGATCCTTTTGACTACACAGTAAACATTGACTTTGTAGAACCATTTGTAGACCATCACATGCAGCAACAGCTGAGTCTAGATGGAAGCTAAGTGGATTTAACAGTGTAGGATCATCAGCATCATTTGCATATTTTAAATGAAATATTTTTTCCTGTCACAGTTTACATAAGTGAAGCAAATGATCCGTGACCTAAAACAACAAGACATCATTGTGTACTGTATCTAAAAATACTGATGATGGTTGATGGGACTGTGTGGGTCCAAGTGAAATAAAATGAGTACTCATTGATGTGTTTTTTTTTTTTTCAAATTGTAGTTATACATTTATGTGATTTCCCAGTGAACAACCACTCAACTATGTTCATTATTTCAAAGCTTTTTCTCCTCTTTGGCTTAGGATATGCAGTGCTTTTCCAGTTTTATCTGAATCAAAGGAAAATGGCATGTTAAACATTCTCATTCAACCTGCCAACACACCAAATTCCTCTCTAAAATTGAACAAATTTGAGTTTCTTTACTTCCATACCAACCTAGACATGCCTTAAAAAAAAAAGTAAAAATAAAAATCGATGAGTTACTTGAGTACTTATTGAAAACCATGTGTCCTGTACGCTCATTTAAAGTCAGTTTTTAAGCAGCTAGTTTTTTACTCTGGTTATACAGAACACCAGCTGCCAGGAGTTTAGAAAAGCACACAAGGCCAAATTGTCTCCTAAGCTACCACAAGAATGGACGCTTACAAACAAACAATGTAGCATTTCAAGGACTATTTTTTTGAAATGGTGCAGTGCTCATTCCACATAACACAAAAGGGCTACATTACATCACTTCAAACAAACCTCACAGAGAACAATGAGGGCAAAACGGCATCACAAATCCTGTTTTACCGAACATTCTCTGATCAGCTAAAAACACCAAATCTGTCAGCACATTGGCATATTGTTCCCTACCAAGCCTAACTAAAAAGGGAGCACTTTTTTGTTGTGTTGTTGGATACTTTACATGGACACCCTTTGAAAGTGATGCTGCTTTCAAAGACAGATTATAATTTGTTTTAATAATTACCAGCGGCACACTGACCACATTTACACTAAGGTATTCGATATGATTCAATTTGGAGGTCATGAGACACATTCTGGCCAGGTGTTGAAAATGTTGTAGATGTGTCTCTCCGAGAGAGTCATCTTTTATCCTCCCACAATGTAAATGTCAGTGGGCAGTCTCTGGAAATAGCCACTAACTTGTCTGTATTATATTAATGCATCCCTGATCTGTGTCCTCTGCTCTACACTGCATTGCACTGAAATTAGCCGTTTTTCTGTCTCGTTAAAGCAACAAGCAAAAACTACAGAAGCAATCTTCACACATGCGATCAAATACAAGGTGCACCGAGCTGCTGCAGTGTTTGTCTGAACCCCCATCAGTTCAACCGCCGAATGATCTGTGTGGGTGACCGAGCAGCGTGCCTTTGAACTGTAAAGATGATTAAACTTTTGACAAGTGTAAATGGGGCCACTGGCTTGCCGTTGAACATACTGTACCCAGTTAGCCATGTTGTTTTAGAACAGATCTTTTCACTGACTGTAAAACTACAACAGCAGCTGCAATCACATTTAAGAAGTACCACCACACAGCAGCTTACAATCCATCCTAATCGCACAATCTACCAGTATGCCATCAAAAACCACCAAACCGAACCAAAAGCTTAAATTCAGTCACTATATGTGACAAAACACTGTTGATTGTAGCCTTGTATATTCAGTTATTTTTTCTTGACACAGTGATATTGTATTGAAACAGTAAGTAAGTAGTGTACTGAAGACAAATAAATATTAGAGAAGGACAGAATTTGTATGGAATAAGATGACTCGATATCTGTCTATTATTCTTTTTCCGGAGGGCTTTGTACAGGAGAGTGTTTTTCTTTGCAGAATGACAGTATTTGTTAAGCGAGTTAACTTCTGAATGAGAGTTTATTATTCAGTTCAGTGCAGAGTTAAACATTTAGCTAGTTCTGAATTTATCTAGACAATCCTTTGGCCTTATTTTGCTGTTCAACTGTGCAATGGTGGAAAAAGTGACTAAAAGAATGAATTATGAGAGCTGCTGTGTTGCGGATAAAGAGTAGGAGGTGGTGTGGTGTCAACAGGAAGGAAATTGATAGGGAAAACACTTACATTGCCCATATACTCAGACAGAAGGTCCTGAAGAGCCTGGCGCACAGAATTGCATTCAGCCACGATGCGCTCCCTGCGGTCGTCACGCGTGCAAGAAGAGTCAGCCATGAGGGCAGCACCACTGATAATGCTCTCGAGGCGCTCCTCCAGGGAGGGACGGAAACGCTCCTCACTAAACGCCAGGGGGTCCACGATGATTTGTTTCTGTAAGGAAAGGGTCAGAGGGGAAATTACACAGGGAGAAAGATAAATGCTTTATGTCATCATGTTACACTGATCTCTTCCCTCCATAGCCAGAGAGCCAAATATGGCAGGCAAAGGGAAGACTGATTTGACAGACTGACTGGCCCGGCTGGGAAATCTAAAGAGAAGAACGTGGTAAGCTGTCTCTTTTTTGTCCATAACCCAAAAGACAACCGACTTGGTCTAACAGGTAATTTGTGATCACATCTTTAATGAAATAAGATTTTCGCCGATACTGTGGGCAGGGAATTAAGATACAGGTCTTTTGCTTTCAATTCAATTAAATTCAAGTTTTCAGCCAACAGTGTGGCTAATAAAGAAGTAAGATTTTATTAATAAGAGTTGTATGAAAGACAGAAAAAGAAATAAAAAGGCAAAAAACCTCTAACAATTTCCACAATGTGGAAAAAGGTCTAAGGAATAACAACATCAAAATATTTGTACGGTGTTTTTGTTATACAACACAATGTGAAACACTGACAGTGCTATATTCATTACAAAACAATTCATAACCAAGGCAACAGGTCCTTATTTAACCAAAGGTTCTAACTCAGTCAGAAGAGTGTGAATAAAGCAGTGCTTTCAGCTACAGAGATTACATAGTTTTAATAGTGTACATATTCAACTGAAACTATTTGATTGGCTTTAGCACAAACAACAGTCCTGGCTTTTTTTTTTTCTTTCTTTTTAAAACTCAGAACTGTCTTTTCATCTGTGTGACACACAGAAAAAGAAAATGGTTTTAAATTGGCTGTGAAGAGAACATTCTATTCTGTTGTTCTTCAAGATGTCACCTGCTCTTCTGTTCTGCAGGTACACTTTTTTTGACTCATTGAAGATGATGAGCTTCAAAAAGGAACTTTCTCCAAAAATATCATTTATAATATGTTATTTGGAAACAGTTTTTCGAAGGACCAAATGAAACAATCAGCAATGAGGCAAATGCAGTCCTAACCTGTCTGCAAAGTAGACTGCTAGACCCATTTTGGACAAGAGATGATATATTCACATACAGGTACACCTTTTTGTGAAAGGGTTTGATTGTGCCTTTCATTTGAGTGACAGAAGTGCTACAGTAACCTTCTCTCCTCTTTTATATCTGCGGGATGAGAGAGAACACTTAAATGTCTGATTTCACAGGGGCAAGCCTGCTGAGAGAGGCAACTAGTTGACATTCTGGAGAGGCACTGCAGAGGGTAAAGGTATCACCATGACGCCTGTGGCAGCTAAACAAAGAAAGCCAACTTCCTCAGTGACAAACAGACAAACAGCGCTTACGCAGATGCCTTATTGACACAAAATATTCAACAATTCAGCTGTTGGAATTGTGGTTTATTAGGCAGACCGTCCTCCAACACGGCCACCTCCAGCCCCCTCCATCCCGTCTCATCTGACCTCCTCTGCTTGCGTGTCATATCACCATGGCAACAGGCACACGAGAGAGACACGGAGGAGGAAACAGAGAGAGAGGGAGAAAGAAAGGGAGAGAGAGACAGACAGAGTATTTGGGGGTTGACTCATTTGCTAATTTTGCCTTACACTTAAAATTGAACATCAGAAAGGAGCTTGTCCGGAAAAGGCTTGCATAACAGTTATTTTGGAGCATGGGCCGTGGCTACCTTTAACATAAATGCAACAGATCTGAGAGACTGCATTGTAGACACTTGTTTTAAATTACAACAATTCACCATACGTTTTCATGACTGCAAACCACTCAGTCACTCCAGTCCATTCCTGAACACAGAAACTTACAACATTTTTATGTTTCAACACTTGATATCACAATAAGCTGCACTCAGTAGATATTTATGTTTCAAGTGCACAAAGTTTCTCTTCCTCTAGCCATGAGGTTACATTCCCTTAAATACAAGCTTGTTGAAAGCAGTATTTGGCATGGTTGTACATACACACAGTGCTGAGACTACTTTGCAAAGCTATTCTCACTTGCTGAGTAATGCTGAAGTACCATATTTGCAACTTAAAAAGCTCAGTGTATTTTACATTCATCTTACCAAGAGTTACTGACCCAAATAGAATATCTAAAAGGTGAGGCGAAGCATTTTTACCAACAGAAACAAGGCAAAGCACATATAGTAACTGTTAAGAGACGGGCAGGAGTACCCAATTTTGACGTCAGTATTTGTTTAGCCAATAGAATAATCAGATTTTTCTATATAGCAAAAATGATAAATATGTACAGCTGGCAGAAGGGCAAGCCTAAGAGTGGAAGTATTTCACTAAAATAGACTAAACTGATGTGCAGTGCATGTAAAATAAATCTTGTGTATCATAAAACAACTTGTTCAGTGATAATTATTGGAGCCTTCAGCACAAGGGGAAAACAGCTGAGACATATCATTTCATTTGCTAGCAGTGTTAGCACATGATTTTTGATGCCACCATGGCAGAGACGATTAGCCAGCTCATCACGAAAATAGTGAATGGAAATATGCTATTTGTGGAAGTGGAAGCCCACCAGGAGCTGATGGCATTTATTGAGGCACAGTGCAAACTGCCATTGCTGACAAACATGGAAATTACTCAAAATGCCCACCCCTAGTAACCTA
This sequence comes from Larimichthys crocea, assembly GCF_000972845.2. Taxonomy (NCBI): domain Eukaryota; kingdom Metazoa; phylum Chordata; class Actinopteri; family Sciaenidae; genus Larimichthys; species Larimichthys crocea. The sequence goes on along the minus strand of NC_040011.1, from coordinate 39,069,872 downwards.
TGTAATATATAAAAATGTTTATTTTTCCCAATCAGTGACTAAAACACTTAAAAGTCTAAGGCAAGAGTGGCATAGAAAAAATAAATCAATCTGTAGGTAAACTGCAGAACTTTAAGTAGCATGTATATAATAATATAGTAGCAGGTCATATAAACCCTGCACCTGGAGCAGCAATCCTTGAGTCATGAGTCACTGGTACTGATAAATAACCCTAACAAACCTCCACAGTGTAGTCAGACAAAGCAACAAGGAGCTTTTTAGGGCCAAACAGCTCAATATTCTTGACTAGCCATGCACATGTAGCCTGTGTTTCACAAAAAAACTCAGAAACAAGCAAAACTTGAATTCAGTTGTAGTACAGGCCTGGCAGACTACAACTTCCAACAGTCATTGGCTACAAATAATTTCCAGCAAATTACGTACATATTTGAAATTGTCCAATAATTGCTGGGATTGCTCGTGTGCTCACTTCAGGACCATTAGGAGCATTGTTTGGGAACTAAAAGTCACAAAGATGCTATCACAGCAGTCATGATGTTAAAGTCCACAGAGGAACTGCACATGCAAAAGTGTGTTAAACTGAACAAGCAATTTAATTGTTTTAGATTCTACCAATAAGTGTTTGTTATAAACTTAAAATAAGGTGCTTCTCCTCTTCTCTGAATCATACAAACACTTTCACCATGTGCCCCACAAACAGAAAGAAATCCCTAGTTTGCAAAAAACACCCTTAAAATACCTGCAAGAAGCCATGAGTAATTAATCAGTGTGTCATATGACCACAGGCACATAAAACATGAGCACGCAGATTGCATCAATTACACAGGTAAACAATGTCACTGCAGGAACAACACATCACGTAACGCACTGCTACTTGCTAAATGACTGAATCACAGATCAACACAAGATGAGTGATGAGTCTAACAGAGATAGGGACTCAAGTCTGACATCCACACAAACAGTAGATTGAGATTCGTTTCCAAAAGACTTCAAAACAGACTTGAGATCTGGAACAATTTTTATTTTTTGGATCATTACCATTTAGAAAATGTCACACTGATGAGCTGAATGTCATTTCCTCCCTTGTTATGATAACTTTACAGATCTGGTGCACGTGGCAACAGACTGTGAAGCTGCAGTGACACCATGGCGTGCACACCTGCAGCTGCTGTACTATTTGGCTATATTAACTTTAGACAAGGCCCACACAAAAGAAATCACTAAATGGCACGTCTGCCGTATCAAAATAAAGGATGCTGGAGAGACAGCTCTCTCAGGCGGTGTTTTTCAATCCTGGTCCTCGGGGAACACTGCCCTGCATGTTTTAGATGTTTCCTCCTCCACCACACCTGATTCAAATGATCAGCTCATCATCAGGCTCTGGAGTGGCCTAATAACGAGCCACTCATTTGAATGAGGTGTGTTGGAGCAGGAAACATCTAAAACATGCAGGGCAGTGTTCCCAGAGGACCGGGATTGAAAAATACTGCTCTAAGGTTAATGTGTTACTAACATCGTAGCTAGGGGAGGTTAACTTTATTGGATTGGCATTCATGTATTTTTAAAAAGGTGACTGTTTGTTTGCATGGTCGCTTTTCGAATGACAAAAAAAAATGGCCAGGTAACTTTATCATCCATGTTTCCACTGTCACCATCTGCTGCATTAACCTGAGAAAGGCTGTGTGTTAATTAACGTCAGCTACAGGCAGGTTACAGGTTTATTGCCAACCACTTAATGTTAGAGGCTCATTAGGTTACCATTGCACTGGGTTGAGAAGCTAGAGGATGTGATGATTTACACTAGATTACAAGCTGTCATTAGTTGAAGAGTCATTAAACAATATGGTTGTACTTAAGTTATTGAAAAATAGGTTACAGTTATTATTGCATTCCTAGTCAATACTGTAGATTTATGTTCATGTTACAAGGGAACATTGTGAGAGAACGTCTGTACTCTTTTCATATTACATTGCAATAGCCTGTTTAAAATGATAGGATATAACAAACAACTAACCAGTGCTTATACTGGATGTTAATAGGTAAACGAGTGATAATTGTATAGTACTTGCTTTGAATAGACAGCTCTGCAGCTAAACAGACCAGATACCGCTGGCTCAAAGACATCAACCAACTAATCAATTAATCGAGACCAGAAATGATCTACAGTCAACCAATTAAATTATTTGCAGCAGAAGCTGTTTGAATATATTAATTATATATTAGAGACTTCAAATGGACCAGACAACTAATAAATGAATCAAGAAACATGAATCGATAATGAAAATATTTGCAGCAGAAGCTGTCTGGATATGAACAAATCTCCTGTAAATAAAAAGAGGATTATGCAAATCTGAGAAGTCGGTGGCAGTGAAAAAAATAAATAAAAAAAATCAGGTTAATCATCTTTGCATTTATAACCCCAGGCAGCATTAAGGTGATTAGCTCAATGTTTTATCCAGCTGTTTTCTCGATGTTGTTTCATGTCAATATTATGATGAGTAGAATGTCATATTTTCCATATGTGTTTTTAGCTTCATATTCAAACCATCTGTTACTGAATAAGTTCTTAAAAACATTTTTTGAGGTAAAATGTAGTTCAACTCAGCTGTGAACAAATTAGTTTAATTAGAAGTAACAGAGAAATAAAAATGGATTCTAACAAGACAAAAAAAATGTTAAAAACTACCTTTATGACTCATTTGTCAGAGTCAACTGAGGATTTTGGGGACACTGGATATAGTTTGAGTAAACACTGGATAACACGAAGTGACTTTCCGAGATATAAAGGTTCTAAGTATGAATTAATGAGGGACTATACAGCGGCACGCAATGTGTTTTTAGTAGATTAGGGTTCCTTCCTGTGTTAAATGCCAAAATGTATTGTTTTGTTTGTCACATAGGACCATGCCTGCATGTTCTCACCTCCTTACTAAATAAAGATGTTAGGTTTTAAATTAGCCATGTGTTTCTAATAATCATAACTCTAAAATATACTTCAGCTGTATTCTTTAGAAATAACCTTCAGAAACAACAGTAGACCAATGCTCTGTGGCTGCAAGCAGAATGAGGGTTGACCATTTATGTAAACCTGAATTATTTACAAGACGTATTTATAAGTACAGTATGTCTCCTAATTGTGTAAATCGCCTTCATTTGACATAGAGATAGAAGCAAATCAAGGAACAAAGTAATGGTGACTCAGGAATATATTCAAATGTACCCCAAAGCCATGTCCCAATTTGTCTACATATCTCGTTCTAATTTCCATCACGACCCCAAAACCTCCAAGGGCTTTGGTCATTTTATGATTCAGCTCCATAAACTAAAAATCTGACCTGACTATAACCTTTCTGACCAAGATCTCATCTATCTATTAATAAAATATGTTTATTATACCTTTGGAACCGAGCCTTATACTTGTAGCAAAAAATAGGATCTAAAAATCATGTTTTTTATTAATCTGGTAGATAGTGACTGGCAAATTGGCGCCAACTTTTAAACGAATAATTTCACTTACATCAAAATTGTTGAGGGCATAGGCGAGTTCTCCACCCCCTGCTGGCTGACTGAGTGCTGAGTCTTCAGTGGTAGTGGCCTGGGCAGCGTTGGAGATGCCAGAGACTGCGTGCTGCAGCTGCTTGTAGATCAGGTCACGGTTAGCCTTGTAGGCTGCCACGTCAGGGTGCTGCAGACAGGCACGGGACGCCGTGTACAGCATGGGGATGTTCCTCTGTAGCACCCCGCGAGCTGCGGCCATTTGGTCCTTGTGGTGGACATCCTTAAGCTCCTGGCAGAATGAAACGAAAAGGAATGCAGAAAGGGTGGGGAAAGAAAGAACAGGTTAAACCGGAAGATGGAATACTTACAAGGGGGCTGGGTGGTAAAGTACTTTAGATTCAAAATGGGCCTGTCATACCCTTATGGAGACACTAAGTGTGACAGAGTTTGTTCTGGATGACCCAGATTTATTTCTGTCCCCTGCGGTAACACAACACAGTCATAATCAGGCCATTATAATATGCCTTTGCAATTTAATGCGTTGCTATTCAGACCTCAACATTATATTGCAATTACATCTTCATAGGAGGGAGGAGAGGCGATGGCGATCACTGGTGTAGATTTATGGTGTAAAAAACCAGCTTGCATACACAAAAAGGAAGCCTACCCTCCAAATGGAAACGCTCACAGGGCTTTTTCCCCCACTACTGCTTGAGACACACTCCGAGTAGAAAAAAAAAAAACAGCCTTTAAGCCCCATTACTTCCTACATTCACTCTGATCATTTTGTGAAGAAATTACTTTTACTTGTAATTGCACTTTTATGGATAGGAAAATGTGTTTAACCAGTGATCATTCTGGCAAGTTTCCCATTTAAAATGGGCACATGGTGGAGAATAAGAACTGTGAGGTGGATTTAGAGATGTTATTTAAGTGCTTTTGGAGCATGAAGCCGCTGCTTCGACTTTTTGACATGATTCCAATGTATTTCCAGTGTGACATGACAACTGGAAAAATCTCATTATATTAATACATTATCTAAGTTCTCTAAATCAGTTCCTGGATCAAGTTTGTATATTGGCAGAAATTGTCTTAGGGTTCAGTGTAAAGTTGGAAATGGCAAATATGTTACTCTTTATAAATTCAGGATTATTTATAACCCAGGTTATAACCTATATAACCTAAGATAATGGCATGAACGGTATCTTAAAAACTAATACGTATACTGCGTCATTTGTTTGTTAGCTTTATCCTTTATCCTAATCTCACAATATAATCACAAAATAAAACGGCCTATTTCCAGCAATTATCAGATGTATGCATCTCCTGAATCTGTCTGTAAGTGTGCTATTTTTCCTCACAAGGAATTTGTTTTGTCACATGTAGAGTCAAGCACAGCCAGTCCACTTCACTGCAATTGGTAATTCATGCTTAGTGCATCTATTCGTCCAGCTCAAGCATACTCGTATTGTTACCTACTCCTTCAACTGTTAAACTTGCCATTTGCTGTGTGGGTTGATAACCCATTGAAATCCACCACACTGCTGTGTTCCTACAACCTGACCTTGTCTCTTTTCTCTACACATTACCTGCTGTCTCTTAGCCGCCATGATGTTCAGCTTGTCCACCTCTGGTTTCAAGGCCTTATATTGGATCCCAAGGTCCTGTTCTGTTCCTGCATTACGCACTTTCACCAGATTGTCCTCCACCTGAGCCAGGTAGATGGAAAAAGTTAGACAATATAAAGTACAGAGTCCCTCAGTGAAAGTTAGAATTTAGACATTTAAACCCATCATTTCAAAACTGCATTCAAATCATGCCAATCAAATATGATGTGAATTTAATTAGCTGTAGTCTGTCACCTTAAATTTCAAGAGGTAAAAGATCCAGTGGTATTAAATAAGTTTTAAATGAAATTGAAAAATGAAATAGATCAACCAAGCACCATTTTATCCTTAGATACATTTATGTGGGATTGTACCAGAGCTCATAATAAGTAACACTGTTCTTGATAGAGCAGTTACAGTATGGCATATGCAGAAGAATCTCACCAGTTTAAGCTGCAGTAGAAGTTTGTAGACATCAGACATGTCTGCCAGAACCAACAGATGTGTGACTGCTGACAGGAGGGCTCTGGCAGCACGAACCATATTGCCCCTCTTCACGGACGAGCAGGGGTCTTCTGCAAATTCTCCAGAAGCCTGCCGCATTGAGTCACCTGAGGATGTGTGACAAACCAAAAAAAACCATCTGCTGTTATTCTAAGGTTTAGACTGAAACTTAAAATGAAAAAAACTGACTTTTGAACCAGGAATAACCGTTGTGTACCACTGGCATTCATAGGGCTCAAAGTATTAGTTGGAGTATTGGCCTACAGTAGCTGACAGCAGATGTCTGAGAGCTGCCACAGTCCATACAAGCTACAAGTTAATTGCGTCAGAGTCTTCATTTGGGACAAAGGGGAGTGAAGGGAGAGAGGAAACAGCACATTTCCTGCTTGCTATGGGTCAACACGTCCACACAGAGAGACAAAGACACACACACCTCTTCCATGTCCAGTAATAATGTGTGCCTGCAGCAGACATGCACACATAGCCCTCTTAAAAAGAAAAAAAAAAAAAGAGGTCAAAGCCATGACAAAGGGCTCACTGTCTGGTCTGTCCGGCACCATGCTTTGTCCTACATTAGATGGGCCTGCACAGTTGACTGGGCACACAAATGGACTTTGTAGGCTCACATTATGAACAAGACAGTAAATCCGTAAATAGTTTACTTCAGTGGAGACAGATGCAAACTCTAATCTTTGTTGTAGACATAACTGTTATAAGGCATGTTCTACAGATTTGGTGCCAACAAAAAGACAAGTACTTATCTTGTCCACTTTCCTCTGATGTGGAACTGCTCTACAGGCTGATGCCAAGAACACATGACAAGCACCAACATGAAACATTGTTTTGGAAAAAAAATATAACTCAAAACTAATTTTGCGGCTTCCTGTTCATGCTCATCAATTGTTACCATCTTTATAAATACTTTTTCTATGAAAATATATAGAGAGCAGCTCTATGTTTTTAGCAACACTGCTTAAAAGACTCCAGCCACCATGAAACTAAACAAGGTAAGCAACTACAATTATAGATGCTATCAAAGAAAGCAATAGGTTATAAGTAGGGATGTAGCAAAATGTCATTTCATGAAATAAAAAGACAAATCTTAGAAGCTGGCTCTAGACGCAGTGCAGAGTAAGAGCTGAGTGCTGTTTTTATAAAAAAGTCAGTGTCCTCTCTTCCTCCAAGATAACGAGCGACTTGTGTTTAGATACAAACTTAAGTGACTTCTTGGCTTTGAGCACAGAAATGTTTTCTGGTCACAAACAGTCAATGAATGAGTTCCTCAACTGATGTATGCTGTGTGAACAAAAGGAGACAGTATGGGTGACAACTCAGGCAGACTTTTCCCCCAAAATTTTTTGAAAGAACTCCAATTTTTCACATTTTCTTCCAGGCCATCTACTTTCTGCCACCCCCTTTTTTTCATGGATGGACTCAACTACATACTTTTATTGAAGTTGAGACACTTTCAACTTTAGCAGATATAATTTGCAGCACTTTGAACGAAACTGCTTCTGTTCATCTGTGTTCAAATCTATCCACTGACTCGCACTGATGGGGGCTACATGAATGCTGACATGACTTGCATTCATGTCACCTCCAAAATAAGACGTCAAATCTAACTGAACATGTTGATTTGGAGGTTGATGTGTGACCAGTTGATGTGTTTTTATGACAGTAGTCCAACTAAGTTCATACAACCTTTATGACAACACCCTGTATAACCAGTCATTTACCCCTGCTTTCAATCTCTATGCTAAGCTAAGCTGTCTGACCTCCTGGCTTCAGCTCTGTATTGCACACAGACAGAGTGGTATGAATCTTCTCCTCAAACTCACAGAAAGAAACCGAAAAGCAATCTGTATGAAAAAAGCTTAAATTAGTTTAAAGTTTAAATAATGATACAATGCACACCACAAATTACCTAATCTTATTTATCCAGCCAAACTTCGAAAACAGAAGAGAGGTTTTAAATTTTACAAAAACATTTGCAAGGTGTAAAGAACATATTCCACGGCATGGCGCTTCCTAACGATTTCATGTTCTGTCATAATATTATATCTTACATATATTTAATAACCATTTTGCAGTAATATGGGTAGATTTTTATTTAAGCACTTCAATAACTCAAATAAAATAAGTCAAAGTAAATAATAAATCCTCAGGCTTGAACAAGACTGTCATGATTTACTCTGTGTATCCAATAGCAGACATATTAATGCAATGAAGGTGATCATTACTAGTACCACACTGCATAAACACACTGCATGCTTATTAGTAATATAGTGTTCAAATATAAAGCAATCACTGTGAATCAGTAGCAACAAGCTGAAACTCATCTGAAATGCGACCTCACTGACGTGTCGTGTAAGCTAATGCTGCAATGCAACTACTTCATTAGTTAATATAGATAATATTTTCAGTCTGAATTTTTTTTAAGCAGTGGCAGAAAAATCTGAAAGCAAGTCCATCATCTACTGTAACTTCAGTAATTTACATGCAACACTGTCAATAGCCACCTGCAGTAAAACCCCCTGTCCAGATGATGGCGAGTTAATTAGCCACCGTCAGTGTGTATATCAGTCTTGTCTTTGATCTCACTGCATGACCTTGTTTAGTTTTAACCATTGCATCTGTTCGGTATATGGCTACAAGGCATAGCTATAGCAAAATGCCACAGCAGCTGAGTGTCCAAAACTTCTTAAGAAGGCAATAAGAAGCCAATAATGCAATCAGGATGAAGGACAGGCAAGTAATACTGATAAAGTTTATCAGCGAGCGGCAGCTAATGTTACGCAGTGAGCAAGTGGCAGCAAGGAGGTAAAAATCACTCATCTGCTTCGCGTGGTGTTGACATGAAAAGTGACCGCTCAGCCAGTGTCTCTGTTTATCGTTTCTCTCCATGCTCTTTTAAATGCAGAATCTAAGTCATGTACATTTAATGGTATTGTGATCAAAATGTGTCTTTTTATTAAAAATTTTAATGGCCCGTAAAAAAATGAGTTTTCACGACCCTGTCTGTCAGAATGATGGACAAAGAGAACGTCTATGAAACACCTACAGTACAGATTAAGCAGAACGCCGGCAGCTGCTGCAGTTCTCTTCAATAGACCTGTTCAGCCACAACACTGCTGTGCAGCATGTTCAGAAGGCCAATACAAAATGGAAGTTCAAAGAGAACATACTTGAAGCTTACAAGGACACTTTGTTAGGGAGCCAGTGTAGACAGCATATCTAGTCCATCAGGCAGACAAACTGAAAACCACAGCTGTAAAAATGGGTGTGAGAGAGCAGTGACTGTGGCTTCGGCAGCACCACATCAGCAACTGTTCATCATCATCGTGCATTGGACGGAGTCTATGAAATTTCCTCCAACAGCAGGGTGAAGACAGGTCTCCATAATAACAGGGTGACTATAGTGAGATTGCATTGCAGGGCTGAGTTGTATAGGGTCGAGCTGGACGCTATGGGTGAAATTATTATCACGATGTTAATAAAATGGTATAGGTGGAAATTACAATTGATCCATGAGACAGACAAATTGAAAAACACAGCTGTAAAAAAAAAAAAAAAAAAGTGTGAGGTGGCGGTGACTGTGGCTGTAGCACTACTGCGTCAGCAGTAACCGTTATATGATCATGTGTTGAATGGAGACTGTAAAAGTTCCTCCAACAAGGCTTCACCTAACAATAATTTCTACTCCCAACTGAAGTAGTAATCGATAATCAGAATAGTTGCATGTTATTTCTTTTTCAATTGACTAACAGATGAATCAACTCTAAGATAGATCAAGAGTTTTAAAAAAAAATGCAACAGTATCTTAAGCACAGTGATATGAGAAAAAGTAAAAGCACCAAATACTCACACACAATAATTCAAATGCTGTTTGGTATTTTTCAAATCAAACCTGTAGGACAGAAATTTCACACCGATCTTGACCATTTCACCCCGACAGAGAGCAAAAGCAGTTTGTGCAAATGATCAACAACAGAGATCTCAAACACAGTCCGCACCTTCAGGCTGTTATCCCCCCCCCCCTATGAACAAAATCAATAAGGCCATTTTCAGGGGGTAGATAGTGATCAGTGCTCCTTTTAATAAACTTCCATCCGTCTAACGCTCACCTGTGGGCCACCAAGTGCAAGATGAAATGATTAAAATGTATATCACACAACAAGACCCCCAAACAGCAGGACAACAAAGACACGGACACAACAGACAGGGAGGGAAGGGCAAGATGGAGAGGACAAGGACGAGAGCAGACAGAAATGGCTGAGTTAAGAAAAAGTCTTCAACGGAGGTAAGAAATGTGAAACTTCAGTAGATAATACAATGATTTAAAATATTTTTATAAAACAATATAACCACTAAATCCGAAGTTTAAATAATTAAAAAAAGATTTTGTCAAACAATGTTAGCACCTTCGTCATTACATGGTCATATCAAAAACCATTTTCTACCATTTTAAAACAGCTGGTAAGTCACAGCTGGGTGGAAAACGCTCTCTGAATCCAGAGGGGTGTGTGTGGAAAGGGGGGGGGGGGGGGGGGGGGGGGGGGGGGGGGTGTTACCCTACTCAATAGCCGTATTATCAGTCTAGGCACGCTCCACTGAGCAGCATGGCATAGCTGACAGCCAGGCCTAGGCACCAGCTAACAACAGTCACTGAATTCCAGTCCAGTGACAGCTTACCATGACTACAGTAACATTCCTGCCCATTGAGCACTGCACAGGCTATCTAGCGACATGTCATTTACCTCCCAACTACTCAGAGCAGAGCTCGAGGAGGGGGGACATCTAACTCGCTGGGCATCTGGGGAGAAAAGACACAGTGACATAGATGTCGCTTCACAAGGTGATAACAGCCACCCTCAAGCCATGGCTCCCTGGTCTCAGTGGTCTGCTAGTGTGTCAAAGGACTGTCAGATATCCAGAGCAAAGAGGAATAAATGAGACTTAAAAGTGTGGTTGTTAGATGATGAAATCTGCTACTGCAAGACAAATGATACTTTAATTGGCTGCTGACTGGTAGATGGTAGATTCCTGTCTTGGGACGCACAAGTTCTTGGACAGCACGCGTGTCACTTGTGTCACAATGAACCGGTACTCTATTAAGCAACTCGGCAGATACAGGATGCCAGACAAATCCTCCTCCACCACCAACACGCTCCCACAATAATCTACATAGACAAGATGCGCCTCCAGTGTGTGATGATACCCTTTTGGTTCTGTCATCATCCATATAGACTGCTGGGGCAAAATAACACATCTCACAAGATGACACAAAAGGTCCAGGAAGGGCTCATTGTTGCTTCTGGTGTGAACAAGATAATAAGTAAATCAAGCTGACTGTATGCTCCTGCTCCTGACGGGGGTCTGACACCGGTCAAACAAAAGGGTGAACGCAGGTCATAACAATAACGAAATATTACCCAGCCCTGATTTGTGGATTATTTTTTTTTATCTTTTGTGGACGTTACATTTTAAATTTTGGTCTACACAGTATATTCCAGTTGTACATCAGTTTTAGACCATTGTAGATGGCTAAATACATTTGGTTCTACAAGTCAAGTTGTTGACCAAACCCAAAACAGAGTGAACACATGGAAAGCAACAAATATGAGAAATCAATATTCTCAAAAATGAGTCTTTGATCGACCGTACCACTCTCACTTTCTGTCATACAAGAACACAACAGCAAAGAAAAAAGAAGATGGAAAACACAACCCAACAGTTAAGACTAAACAGCGTGTGATGCTGAAATCTAAATACACCCACTTTGCTACATATGCATGCACACTTCTGATAGGAAATACGGTTTAAATTGCATCCTGGTAGACGGGTATGCAATGACAGTGTATAGCCTGATATGAATGTGAACCGTCTGCATACTTAAATGGAAAGTCTCTATTAATGGGCTCCCTGAAAACCCCATAGCAAAGGGAAATCTATCAGGCTCAAAGCATATTCTTATTTCAAGGTCTTCCACTGGGGCAGATGATATGTACATAGATATGATTTATTTATCATGCCTCCCATCTTAAGAAGCACTCTGTACAAGCTAGAAACCACACACTGTTGCAATATGTATTTTCAATATACCTTGCTTGCGGACATCTTCCACAGCAGCAGTCAGCTCGTCCTTAAGAAACTGACTTTCCTTTGCAATCTTTTCTCCTTTCTCCAGGAAGTTTTGGGTGGCAGTCTCCACCGATGCCGCCAAAACGTGAGCCTTCTTGGAGCGTCCTTTCTTCTTGTTAGATGGGCCTTTGTTGCTGGAGTTTACCAAAGTGGTGACCTATGGCAGGGATAGGAAATGATTCAACAACAGACACTGACTAGGTTTATGCCAACAGCTCTTTTCACACACACACAACCTATAACAGTTTCATGTAGCTGATATGCAACTTGCTATCATTTCAGAAAATACAGCTGGTGAGGAGCTCCTTTTAATACTAATTAAAATTACTATTAACCTGCGGCCATTACAACTATGAGCTCTCTGACCCTGTCCTATTATTCTAAATAAAAATGCACAATGTGTCTACATTACCTGGGTCACCAGGGGCTCCAGCAGCCGCTCCACAGCCAGAGTACGGATCTCTAGACTCTTTGGATCCCATTTAAAGTTGATGTTGGCTGTGTTGATGCTTGTCATGGTGTCTGGAGTTCTGGGGGTAACAAAACTGACAATGTCAAGGAAAAACATTGAAACAGATGGCAAGGGCTGAAGTCTGCCTCATGCTTCAGCTGCACTGATGAAACACAATTAAGACTGCATCAAACACAAACATCTTTGTCTTCCATAAGATAGAAGATAAGCAGTGAGTAAAGATAGTGTCGCTTCCTTTATGAATTTCGGAACATTTCACAGAAATCAAGAGAACATAATTTCAGAAGTCTCTTAACGTTTGTACATCAGTCACATTGATACAGCCAACAATGCTCTATCCAGACTTTTTTGAGAGTAAAATTCACAAAATTTCAGAGCACTTTCAATGTAACAAAAAAAAGCCTTGACCAATATATCAGTCAGATGAGTGAACCGTCATCTACAACACTGTGATCGCAGCAGCTCTCGGTTATGTCCGTTAGTTAGACACGTTTTCACTATATAGGCCACCATGTCTGTGACTTTTCCCCTTTAAAATAAGTATCGGCATCAGCCTCAAACGACCCATATTGGTCGAGCTCTAGTAGCTAAACTAAAGATTAAAATTCTCAGAGCCTGTGTCATCACATCTATTATTCCCACAGCAATCAATGTAGCTCCTCATATCCAACTTAATTGTATGTTTCTACAAATACGACGATGGGGTTGTTTCATTTCAAATATTAAAAAGACGTTTGTCTAATATTAGTAACTGTGTAAATAAGGCCCCAGAATCTGTTTAAAAAAAAAAAAAAAAAAAAAAAAATCAACCTATATTCAAGGTGTATATTCAGATTTGAACCTTGAAAATATAACTTAAAATTAAGCACTTTCCAAACTTTGCATGAACCCTGTTCCTCCCCTCATAGGATGACTGCCAAAGGCAGAGAGCAGCAACGCTGTGGCCCAATTTCGATTTTCTCTTTTCAAGCAGAGACTGCAGCTCCATTGATTAGCGATCTAACATGGAGGGGCAGTGATAACCAGGAAGCCCCGAAGGGTTGGGGGGCTTCAGCTGAAAAGATGGTCAGCTGTATAATGAGAATATTGTTGTAGATAGCCATTAGCCTACATAGTCAAAAAAAAACATTAACAACACCAGAGCAGCATCTGAGTAATAAGCATCTAATAAAAACTGTTATTTATTGGTTGGGTGTGCTTTTAATTTTTGCCTTCAAAAATCCTGAGTAATGTTTGCATTTGGATGGTGTACTTATGATCTATGCCCCCTTTTAACTTTTAATCAAAAAAAAGCAAGTTAGTATGGATGGAGGCAGATTGCCTGGCACGGTCGTAACTCAATTTATCATGGACAAAAATCTTAAGGCACCTTCTTACTACTCACAGAGGCTTTAATCTACAATTACTTCTGAACCACTGCAAGGTTTCTCGTCCACTATAATATCAAAAGGTCACCTCACACAAATCACCACGAGCTATTTTTATCCCCCTAGAGGTATAAAAGCATGGAGATAGTTTCAGTTTTGTTTGCTGTGGTTTTCAGATCCTCACTGTCGTAGCAACATCCGGATACAATACTATTGCGTGTGGTGTGTGTGTGTGTGTGTGTGTGTGCTAATCCACATTTCTACTGAAACTACTTCAATCTAAGAAACAGCTGCTTTAAAACAGGTTCATGGCTTATTTCAAGTACCCGGGACGGTGGTTGTGAAATGCCCTTCACCTCGTTTTTTATGGGTGTGGCAGAGAGAAGTTTCAGAGATGTTAAAATCTGATTAACCGAGGCCAAAAAAAACTACCTGCAAGTGATTTGATAAATAAACCCTTGAAAACTCTTGACCAACAAAGACGTGTATTTTACAATAACTATTAACTGATTTTTTTTCTATTTTATTTCATTCATACCTTGCAGTTATTATGTATATCATGGTCACTTACTTTTGTAATATTATTTATATTATGGTCACTACTCTTGCAGTAATATTATTATTTGTATCATGGTCACTTTTCTTTGCAATATTTCTTACACTATGGTCATTTTACATTACAATACTCTTTATACATCATGCCACTTTTATCCTCAGTACAGTCTGTTTTGAAGGTTGATTGTTTTTCGTGTTTATTGTGTAGGTTATAGATATTTCTGTCTGTTTATTGTGGGGTTTTTTTGCCTTTTCAACTTGTTTCTGATTCTGTAGTGTATGCTACACTTTCCTAACAAGTAAAATTCCCCGTAGTGGGATGAATAAAGCATATCTAATCTAATCTAAATACAATATTCAAACAGAAAACATTTAAAAAATAGATTAACACGAAGACATTTGACACTGATTACGTGTAAAGAGGAACAGGGTGGGTCTAACACCTGGTCAGCTAACTTATAGGTGCTAACGCTCAACGGTTAAGTAGCTTAAGTTGCACCTGTTGTTGCTAATTTTAAAACGTCACATAAATTAAGCAGGTAATTGACACTACAGCTAAATTTAATTAAAATTAAATAAAAAAAACCAGTGTTGATAACCGGTTTCCAACGAGCTTTTTTCCCCCTCTTATTATTAACCGTTAACGTCTGAGCCAACGGTTGAGTTACCTGCTAACGGACGGCGTTCCAAACACGCTAACGCTAAATGCTAAGTCGACACAACAAACATGAACGCTGGCTCCGCCGGCCCGCGGACAAACTCTCCTTAAAACGTCCCAAACAAACAGGCTATCCGAGTATAACTATCCAGTTTAATGCCAGGTTTAAGTAGTTGTGTTATAGTTCAAATCATGTTGTAAACTTACCGATAACAATCCACCAGAAAAACTGGGAGTTTAAAAGTTCAAAATGGAGGAGTGAGAATTACGGAGAGTTCCTTGCCTGAAAAGTTTTCCTCCCTTTTCCTCCTGACTCTCAGTTTAACGCTCCTCCTAAACTTTTCCAAGCTACTTCCACTCGTGGGTACAAAAAAATAAATATATCGAAAAAGGTTGAACACAGCTTCAAAAGAAAAAGAGATCTTTAGCGGTTACCTGAAAAGTTTCGTGTTATAGGATTGTTTCGATGTCGCAGACTATTGCCCAACAATGGATGAGGCGGAGGCGGAGGCGGAGGGGGGCTGGGGCGGTGACCGAGTTCCTGAACTTCCTGGCAGCGGGGCAGGGCGACCACAGGACACAGCAAGCCCGAAAACGAGGAGGTGTTTTGGGCGTGGCACTCACTGTATGTGTCCATATATGGATTAATTACTGCTTCCATGAAACTAGTGTACGACCTGGCCAAGCCATGGAGTTAGCCTACCAGTTTCAACTTCTCTTTTTGTTTTTGCAGTTTTACAGTCTGAAGGAGGAGAAACTAGATAGTGGAATTAGATTAGATTAGATATACTTTATTCATCCCACCACGGGGAAATTTACTTGTTACAGCAGCAGAAGAAAGTGTAGCATACACTACAGAATTAGAAAAAAGTAGAAAAGGCAAAAAACACAGAAATATCTATAACCTACACAATAAACATGAAAAACAATCAATCCCAAGTACTGAGAAAAGTGGCATGATATATAAAAAGAGTATTGAAGTACTGAGAAAAGTGGCATGATATATAAAAAGAGTATTGTATTGTAAAGTGTAAGAAATATTGCAAAGAAAGTGACCATGATACAAATAATAATATTATTGGATGACAAATTTTATGTTTGGCAGGATTATTATGACAAATCCTGGAGTGAGTGGGACAGTTAAATCATGTGATCAGACAGGCCTAATCTGGACTATGTTCATCATAAAATAATTAATCCAAAAGTTCATTCCCTCATACTTTGGAATGTGATCCAGAGCTCGCCTTAGGTAACAAGTAAACATACAAAGCACCATATTACCACCCTATAAATCACTCCATGGTTAGGGATTTTTTTTTTAAATGTTGTTGAAAACTTTTATTATGCCTCTGTCACTTTGCTTCAGTTTTCTAATCTTGTCCACCTGTACCATGTTAAAAATTCACACAGAAATGTTGGTTATGTTCATTTTAGCTCAAATAATGCAACATATTTTTTGTTGAATGATTTCATTATGAAGCAGTAATGAAACAACCATGACCTTATGACCTCATGACTAATATTACTGTAATCTTTAAACTATTTTCTTACAGTTATCTAGTAAAATGTGTCACTTTTTGTAAAGAGTAGATGAATCACTTTGAAGGTTACCTAATTTTCTTGTTGAGCCATTCAAAGTCTAAGCTCACAGGACACCAAAGAGTTTTTGTTAAATAGAGCCTTTTGTGTTAGAGTGTCAGACGCTGGCTCAGTAGTCTGGATTTTAAAACTATTTGCTATCATATGACCCATTCTCTGTTCTTGTCATTTCACTTTATGAATACAATTTAGAACAGCTTGATCTGAAAACCCACTCAGAAATTACGGACACGATGCACTAATGCATTCATCCCATGCCTATCATTAACATCATGTTTTGTTTTTAAGTAATTGGCTTTAAATCTTAGGCTGACAAAGTCAACTGAAGACCCCAGAGAAAGTCTCCAAAGTCTGATGATGCAGCATGAACTGCACAGGCACACACACACACACAACGAGCAGGTTGTGGCTTCGGTTTCTCATATTTTATTAATGTGTAATAAACCTGCTACTACACCGGCACTGACATTTCACATAAGACTTTTATTCAGATAGCTTGACAGGGCTTTCACATGGCACAAATTTTACAACTTCAAGGTCAGGAGAAACTATATAAGCTATGATCAGTATGCAGTTTTATGGTTTGTTGCAGGTGTGACTAATAACGTTCAGACATTTGACAAACATATTCAAGAGCCAAGTATTTTAGTTTGGGCCTAATGAAGTGTGAAAGCCATAAATAGATTATCTAAAGAGGCCAGGTGCCAGCCGTCCCGCCTTACTTTTCCACCTACAGACACACACACACAAACACACAAACACAATGTTTCTTTAAACAGTAGTATCATGCTAAAAGATTTTACTTTATGGTCGCAAAGTGTTGTGTTGTAATTATGTTGTTACACCACTTTTTTATTTATTTCTTTTGCACCTTTCCATCAGTGTGTGTGCCCTCAGTAAACCTCAATGGCTAAAGACAAATCTACTTTAAAAAAAACATTATAATCAATTATGACAAAGCAAACAAATCCTAATTCAAATTATATACAGATAGAAAAATACTGAAATAAGTGGAGACAGTCATCTGAAATTCAAGGAGGTGGCCGCAGAAGACATCCCAAACAACAATTGCGTTTTGTTCTGTAGGCAAGTACAAGTAACACACTTCTATTTGTTGGCTGGAGTAGGTGTTAATTAAGAACCTCCACCAATGCAGCATGAATTACAGTCCTGAAGAGAATGAGCTTACAAATGTACTTACGAAGCTCTTAATGAAGGCCTCAGAATATAATTATTTTCTGAAAAGACACTCCTGAATATTTGTTTGTGCAATAATAAATTGCAACGTAATTGTTTTCTCCGTAGAGTTTTGACCACAGCAAAACTGAAGGGTCATGCATTAAATATGCATATTAAATTCCCCAAAAACTGAGATATATCCGTGAATCCTGTGTGTAATATTAATTTCAGTCAAGAACACAAGGACCTGCCACTTTGCATACTGTAGCAGAGATTTGTTTATCCAATTAATACTCTGTGGCAAAGAGGGATTGGATGTGGCACAACTGTGTGCATGAATGATGGATGTTTGTCCCAAGCAACAGCTTGTTGGGAGGACAAGTTTGGGTGTGCTTGACCTTCACTCTTTTTGTACCTGTTGAGCTCGACAAATGATAAGAGCACAGCATGCTATAAATAATTCCTTCTCATTATGTGGAAGTGCCCATGTTTGTCACACACTGAATGTATAATTGAGCACATGCAAATCTGTAGTGTGTGGCATTATGGTGGATTGTAAAAAGAAGAAGAAAAGAAAAGATGGTGAAAATGTCATTTCAATCATGATGTTAGGTGCTCATTGTCCAGAATGTAAAGATTGCGTTGATGTTATTAAATGTGTCTCTTTTTTTCCTGCTCACTAAAGCTATTATTTTCTCATTTCTATTTATTCACCATGTCTCATTGAATGGCAGTCTTGGCACTGCTCCATGCTGATAAGAGAAACATTTATGATTGCAGTTACAGGTGAGCCTTTTTTCACTATTGTGTTATCAGCTATTGTTTTGCAGACGTGGAAGTGACTGTACGTTATAGCTTCCTGTCAAAGCAGTTACTCATGCTTTGACGCTGACTGAATTGGAAGCTCCCTCACTGCAGGAGGATTTTGTTCCCTGACATAAGGAACACAGCGACTTTCAGTCTGCCCACATTCACCTGACTCATCCTGACAGCTGTCCATGGAGCAGCATGATGTCATCTCCAGGCTCTCCCTCACTGTGCAAGACCTTGTACCTCCATGATTAGAGATGAGTGTGGTGCAATGTAGGCGTCACTCTTCCACAGCAATACCCGAGGGGTGGAAAGGAAAGTCAACAGGCTAGTAGCACTAATGATTGTCCTCGATAGCAGTCATTCACTGTGACTTTCTCGCAGAGGTGAAAAGAAACATACATTATCGCAGGGAATTAACAAAAAGTCCCATGGGAGGACATATCAGGCATGTTCACAGATAGGTCTCGGGACAATGATGTAATGGCTGCAGACGGCAGTTATGCTATCTGATTGGACCATTGAGAAGGTCGCAGCTCTCTTGACTCAAATGCTGCCACCCATTGTTGGCAGTCTGTTGAGCTCCACCTGCTGGCTCCACCTCTATTCCTGTGTAGTCAGACTGTATGGTATCAGCAATATGATGTAACTGAGTGACATGCTTTTGCGCCTGTTGCTGGACTGCTGAGCAACCTTTCATAGCAATATTTTTTTTCCCCTCAGATGACCTTGTGTGTTTATGAAAGTCAGAATTGTAAGTGAGAGAGGGATCTTCAAAGTCTGCAAGAGTTCCACTTGAAGACCTGTTGTTGACAATATTAAAACAAGTGTGTATGATTGACTTTTTCTAGCGCTGTCCGCACTTTTTCTTGTGGGCATGCTACATCTCTTGTCGAATATGTTTCACAGATGGGGAGACAATAAATGTTTTACACATCCAGTGAATTCTGACTGAAATACAATTACCAGCAGATCACCAACTGCAAACACACTCGTCACTCACAGTGCTCACACTATTCCAGAAACCTTGTTTTATTCCAAAATTCTCCTGAGAGCTGATGCCCTAATTTCTTGCTTTCCAAGTGGGATTCAGGCTAAAAAAGAAGGTGAATCATGTTGAAGAAAATGAAAAATGAAATATAATACCTTACAAAGCTGTAATGAGTCACGGGTTAAGACATCCTTCAAACCTTTTAATCTTTATAACATATAGATGCCTGTGTGCTTCATAAATACAGTATACTCTTTGTTAGTGTAAGCACTAAAAATGCACAAGGTCACTAAATTAGCAGCACTGAAGCGCTGACGACAGCTTATGTAACCTCAGACAGTACATTACTGCCTGGCTTTAATTTTTTAACGATGATCTCTGAGGACATCAGTGTGCCACAGACATAAGTTTTTTATGTGACTTTTGGTCACTAAGTACATTTACATGCAGAGTCTGCATATGTTGATTTGAATGTATAAGTTGAGCTTTTATTTGTCATTTGAATAAAACATTATTACAAATCACAGTATATATATAGATATATATATTATATATTATATATATATATATATATATACACCACACCCATTTTACTAAGCTTACTTGTTCATTACTACTTTACTGCTCAACCTGTTTACAGTACTGATTCACCTGGCTACCACAGTTACTACTTACATGATTTTTCTTTTTCTTTTACATTTTTCATACATATCTCTGTGAGAACACTGTTGGTGGTAGCCTGAGATCTTTGATTTTCATTGCCAACTGCAGCTTCAATGTAATTTCTGTGCATATAACACATATGATAAAGAATTTCAACTTGAATCTCAGAACAACCTCAAACCTTTGACATACAGTCAAGACACATTTCTATGTGAAACTGTGCTGGAAATAGAATAGAATAGAATTCAGAGATGGATTTGGACTCATAGAAAGTTAGACTTCTTTAGGTTTTTAAACTTAATTATGCCTATAAAAGTACCACTGTTGCCTAAGGTTCCTAATTAGAGCATTACAAAGCAACCCAAACTTTAGATGTGTTGCTGCCTGTTGAATTGCAGTTTTTTTTTTTTTTCTTTTGCTTACCTCAAGCAGAACTGATACCTCCAAATATTTGTTTGTTTACTGGTCTGTTAAAAAAGTATTTCACACAATATATTTTAAAATAAAGTTTTCTCCAAACATGTCAAACACAGTCACCTTCACAGGACCACATAAGTGTTCTTCAGGAAATGAAAAAGGGGGGAAGTAATGTTCCTACTGTGTATTCTGTGTAGTGGCCGTGCTTTGTTTTTGATACAGTGCAAAGCATGGGTCAATGAAAGCATAAAATGTTTTCACATCACAGAAAATTCAGCAAAGGAAAGTGATGCTTCGTTGGTCTGACATTGATTCTTTCCGATTTAAGGACTCCTGGTGGGGAAGATGTCACCAGTATCTCTGTTTATTTGTGGTTTCCATCTTGAGCTGTTGTCAGTCGTTTCTACCCAATGTGCTGCTGTGATTTGAATGGATAATGAGGTCTAGAAGTGAGTGAAAAGTTTTTAGTAGAATCAGATAGCAGCAAATGCATCTTTCCCCTTCAGGGCTTATAAATTCAAGAGGCATTACCCACAAAAATAGCTGCGATTTGAATAATGAATAGAAGATCGAAGAAAAGCTGATCCACTGATATGCAAAAAGGTTGTATAAAATAAAAAAAATACACAAACTACATCACTTCATGAAGTAATTATCCATCCCAACAGCAACATGGTAAACAGCGATTTTGTATTCCACTAGGAAACATGAAGGGAATGCAGCAAAAATGTTTATCGTCAAAGTGCAATGGATAATTACCCATGAATTACCCAGAGAGACATTCCTTACTCCCTCTGTAAATTCACCGTACCTGCAAGTGTAAATATCAGTCAGAAGAGGTGACAGTGCAGTGCACAGCAGGCCTATGCTGCAGTTTTAGAAAGAAAACCAGTCACGCCTACTTGGAAGTGTGTGGTTGCTGTGAACCCGCTTGCTTATGGTTCCAAGGAGTGAGATACAATGTTGAAATACTGCTGGACCAGACAGCAATAAACGCCCAGTCGTTGCCAGGGTCCCCCACAGTAAACAATCACTCGGTATCTGTCAGCCGGATGTCTAATCAATCATGGGGATGTGTCCACTTTAATGCACTGTCAAGAGAGGTTTATGGATTTCTATTTTGACAAGTCAATGTTGCCAATAACAGGGAATCCCATGTGTCTATTATCAAAATTTCATGATATTTTTAAAGAGGAGATATATCTGTTGTAGCATAAAATCAATGAACAGACCGACATTTTTTAATTCACTGATTTTAAACACCAGATTGCCTTATCCAACCACATAAGTAAATAAGACTGTGTTACTTTGTACTTCTATAGTACACCCAACCCAAGTGCTGCAACTACTACTTATTGTCATTATTGATTAATCTACTTATTTTCTTGATTTTTATAGTCTATGGAGCAAAAAATACACATCACAAGTTCCTAGAAGTCCAGACAAAAGGGGCAAAGCCTGAAATTGTTCAATATCATGACTTAAACGTGATGTAATGATGATTTTTACAAATCAAATTTGATCAAAGTTGCAGATAATTTTTTTACTCATCAGCTAATTGATACTTACATACTGTACACAATGATAAGCAATTGGAGTTATCACCAGAGTCTGCAGCTCCACTTGCTTTTTAAAGCTTTCTTACCAGTTTCAGTTCACTGTTCGTACTGTACGGCTGCAACTTTATGGTTTTGGCTCACTCTCACCGCTCTCATAGCGCATAGCAGGCAGCTGTTTTCAACAGAAAAGCAGTGAAAGCCAACTGTACACTGCCTGCTCACCAAAGAGCAGAGAGACACTTGGAGACTAGCTGGTGAACATAGTGGAGCAGCTAAAGAGCCAAATATTTCCTTTGGGAACAAAAAATAGAGCTAACACAAAATACTGGACTTATATTTGTCAATTGGTCAGAAACATGAGTCCAAATGAATGTAATGTTATTCCATAAGTGCTGGATGTGTGAATACAGTTAGCTGATAAGTTCATCAGATCAGCTTTAAAGGTAAGGATGTGTCAGTTTTGTGTTCTTGTGTTATTCACCTATTCTACCAGTTTTTACAAACCAATATTTTATTATCTGTAATGTCACATCTAAAAGATTGAGCTGAATTTTCAAACACAATTTAGATGTCTGATCTGGTTTAAATATCAAAGTCCTAACATTGATAAACTGTAATAACTTTCCCAGTAATGAGGGGTGTTGCAAAATGCCATTTCATTTAATGACCTTTGATTGAATGTCTGCTAATGACGCTTGGATGTGTACAAACGACCTAAACTGAAAGACAAGGATTTATGACCGGGGAAAACTGATCACACCCTGTCAGTTTATATTTTGTGTGACAGAGCTGACATCCACTCTATAGCAGCACATCCGCAGTAGGATAAAATACATGGCAGTGAAAAACTAATCCTAGGGTTAAACTACAGTTGACTGTAGCACTGACATGTCTTTGAAGACAGACAAAGACGAGACATAGTGATAATAAAAGGCACTGTCACATTGCAATTTCATCTGGGAAAGAACTATTGTTGCTCCGTTTAACATACCAAGGTTATCTACTGACAGGAGACAGGCCTGAAAAAATACAATGAGCCTCTGACAAATATAATGCAGCTTATCCGAAAATGTGTCTTCTCTTAAGTATAATGAAACTATTAAGCATGAAGCATGAAAAGATCAGAATGGAGGAGACTGACCCAGCTGTGTTTTTACAGAACCGGAGAGAGGAAATTAGTTTGGAGGGGCAGAATAAAAGGAAAAACAAAGTGAGGAATGGGCCTAGTTAGGAAAAAGCAGTGATCAAAGCACAGCGAGATGCAGCCAGTCTGTGTGTTGCACCATTAGGTCTCCAGTATGTCACTATGGCTTTGGTTGGCCCTTTTCTCACACATAAGACCACAGTCTGCACCTTCAACGCATTGCTTGCTGATTGCTCAGCTTCATTTCACTGATTGTGTTAAATGTTTCATACACTATTGGAGGGGGTAGCCTATGCCCACAAGGAGGACTTCCTAATGAAAGATTTATCCCGACAGATGTCTGGGTCTGCCTTCACTGCCACGTAACACTCAAGCAAGCCAACAGAGAATGGATTAGAAAGCTATCTATACTCACTGTGAGGACAAATTCTCCAAATGCTGCCTCGCATCGAGTTGGATTTGAAAAATATAACACTGACATAATTACAAGTCATTAATTATTGAGCCCTGAAGTCACAAAATCATAAATTGGGCTGGGATAATGAATATATGCCATCTTAAATATTGGGGAATGAAGATATATTTTTTTAATCTCCTAAATCTGAATAAATCAATGTTTCTGATATGAACGTTCAGTAAAATATGTGTAATGTGAAAGGTGCTGCTCATTGTGTAAAAAATGCTGGAGGATTAATACTCAACTCTTCAGCTCTACAGATTGTTTCAGGCCATTAAAATGCCATTGAGGAAAATGTAACACCTAGCCAAAAGTACAAATATTTTTTCTGATTTCCCAAAACAGAGCTAAAAGGAGAGTGCATATGGGATATACACAAGTTATCCAATATCTGCTTAATGTGTGAATAGCAAGTGTTAATAGCCATTACAACTTTGTAACTAGTGACAGTGTGGCTGCCACTGATTTTCTGCCCCCCCATTGGCCAAAACTGAACACGAATACAGATTAAATGGATGCATGACATTGTCACAGTCCCTTCGATTTAATTTGCAGATTGCATACTGTGACAGTCTAAATGGAGTATGCGTACAAAATACTGACATTTCCTCGCTTGTGTGGTTCACGTTGTTTAAAAAGCTTCAGTGTCGACGCTAGTGGTATGCGTGCGTGGGTGTGTGGGTGTGTGGGTGGCTGGGTGGCTGTAGTTGTGTGGGATGTAGATTGAGTCAACACATTTTTCATAATAAGTGCCCTTCATTCGTCAGCAGATCCCATTCCATATAGAAAGATGAGCCTCTTCCTAATCTCTTAATAAAAAAGTAGAGGGACAGGTAATATGCTTGACAGATTCGAGTGAGTATTTAATTATTTCAGCATTTTTTCTTTGCTGTCTAAACTTTTAAACATAACATAATAAATTGGATCCAAAATCAGCCTGAACTGTTGCAGGTTCTCGTTGTTCACACTCTATGTACCATATTAGATATATAATTACAGAATTAGTGCTTTTGGTGTTCTGCTGCGCAAGGTGGAGACTTTGCGATGAACTACTCTAAATTGAGTTAAATATGCAAAACCTTATCATGAACTCCTGGAAAGTCTCCAGCCCTTACTATTGCTTTACAATTATTTTTGAATCTTTGATCACTAAGGCTAAAAGGGGAACTGTGAACTGTGAGGGCCAGTTCTACATCACACTAAGGGGAAGCATCTTTATTTTAACTACTATTCATCTGGGTGCTGCTTTGAATGCACAATAGACACGTTTTTCTAAATGGATTAACACAGTGTAACACACAGTTTTTAATTGTAAGGTATTGACTGGATGTTTAAAGTCTAAAGTATTAAAAGTATACATTTAAAAGTATGGGCTGCTCTATCGCTTTGAAAAATCATTAGCAAAGTCATCAGTTTTACACTTCTGTGCTGACGACTCTCAACATCTAAACATTATATGCCTTCTGTGAAACTCATAATCTTGCAAACAACAGATGTTTGTAATTGTGCTGCTCTTCAGTCATGTCAAAATAGATATTTTGCTCATCGGAACAAATTTTGACAGTATGTATAGACTCAGTTATCAGCATGTCATGGCAAGATGGTCCTTTCTGTACAGAGTTTGCATGCATGCACCCTACATATCTGTCCTGGTTCCCCTCAAGATGCTTTAAATCCCTCTCACAGACCAAAGGCATTCAGTTTAGCTTGATAGGACACTGGTAGTCTTGCGTAACCAGACATGCTGAAGAAAGGTGTGGCTGCACCCACCGTCATTCTATTTCCAGGATTAACATCATCCTGTTTATTACATCTTGTCATATACACTGCTATGCAAGGTGATTGCTATCGATCAATGCCACCTAGAAGCCTTAATTATACTCCCTTGCATTAGAAAGGTCTGTCTGTTGGCGAGGCGAACCCTGTAGTTCTCCTTAAAGTCAGGCTGAAAGTGTTATTTATCTTCCTGGTACTGTGGTGAGCCTCAGCTTTACAGTTACTGTAAGTGACTCAGTACTTCATAGTTAGCATTAGGTCAGGTTCCTACTGATTGGAATTGATTTTGCCTTTCCCGTTATCCATTTCTGTGTGTTTGTGTTGATTGAAATTTACACATGTATTTTAATGTGAATGAGACTGACGCATAAGACTAAATGTACATTCTCCGTGTGCGGCTGTCTACAGCCACATCATATATTAATTATGGTGCAGTGCTATTAACTTGGCCAGTGTTGCTGGAAACAAGCCGTGATTAAAAATACATGCTGCAATGATTGAGTAAATGTAGGTAATATACATTCAGGCTCTCATTTATGCACTCTACCAGAGTAAAATGTTAAGCTTGTTATTTGGAGTAGTGAACCTATGTACTGCATCCAGGCACTTTTATCCGAGTGTTAAGTTTACAGTTTAGTATTTCAGATACATTTCACACTTTTTTTTTTTAATGCATCATAATTTTGAGGCAGGTGAGCATAAGGGGCTTAAGAAATATCTTTTGACACTGGTTTGCTCATTGACAGGCTTACAGTATGTTCTTCCGCTGACCTTCCTCCCTGCACTGCACTGAAATGCAAAGTTGTCAATGGCGGAGTGGTAAGGAATGTTGAGTAGCAGAGGACCAGAGTTCAAATACAGATAACATAGCCAGAGGTATAAGTGGGAAACAGTGATACTACTGCTGGTGCTTGTCAAGTTAATGGCTTTAGAACAAGTATTTCTGTAAATAGAAATAATCAGCTAGTTTCAAGTGTGTGGACATTTAATGATGATGTATGATGTGATTGGTAAGTGATGGGCACAATTTGTTTTTTTTAAATAATCCATTATGTTATGTAAGTCTTATATAAAGTAAAAGTGAAACTATATGACTAGGTTTTCAGCCAACAGTCAGCGATGTGTTATGAAATCTGTCTGGAGTCTGGTGAACATCTGATGATACTCCAATTATATTACAACAAATCATATAGTATCTGCAGTAATGTTGTGAATTTCATTATCCAATCTGAAAATAATTACAGACTGCTGAAACTTTCACAGCTGAAAATGAAACGTATCAGTGGCAGATCGAAACACTCCCTGAATTGAATCTAAATGATGTCAACTGACACATGCCTGTGAAAGGTGCAGTACTCATGCATTGTTTTTTATTTCACCTGCTGCTTTCCCAACACTGTCAAACCCGCAGGATGAAAACTGTTAGAGCAAATCTGTCATCAAAAAGAATTTTGATGGCGAATCATCCATCATGCTCTGACACAAGGCTATTGTGCTGCAATCATGAATGTGTTTACCATGGTCCATTTACAGTGGTAGTGAGTTAATGTCACTTGTATCATGTGCTCTACCTGCAGGTTGTAAATGCATAGGCAATGGCCTGTGAGTGGCAGAGGACATCATAGCTGGTCTCAGCTACACCATTTACAGTAAT
Organism: Larimichthys crocea; assembly: GCF_000972845.2. Taxonomy (NCBI): domain Eukaryota; kingdom Metazoa; phylum Chordata; class Actinopteri; family Sciaenidae; genus Larimichthys; species Larimichthys crocea. Next base: position 39,042,821 of record NC_040011.1, on the reverse strand, counting down.
ATGCTGGGTTATTGTAAATAAATGACTGGCCTTAGGTGTGTGTAGCCATTACAAAAGTACAGAACACAGGTAAAAAAAAATCACAAAATCATTCACATGAACAATTTTCACATAGAGAGTATTTTCCTCCTTTTTCCTTTCTTGTTCCCTAACAAACAAGTCGAGCATTTGATTGTAATGTTCTGGCTTAACAAAGATGAGATTGGTATTTATTTCCTTTTCCATTATCTGCCTCTTGATAACAACAAGGTAAATTATTTTGTGATTATAGTGGACATGGGAAGCACTGAGTCAATCAGTTTCCAAATGGAAACTGGATGGAACAAACTCAAACTGAATATGGAGAATCTGTCTCCAGGGTCACACTAGATAGATAGACGCCAGGTCAGATTTTCTGCATGCTAAACAACTTTTAGATGGTTCTAACTCTCTAACTCTCATCCAATGGATCGCTCTGGCCAATTCAAAGGTTAAAGCTATATTGAGAGCCTGTGAAACAAAATAGCTGGGGAGAATATTTATTAAAAAGCAAGAGAAAACCACTCTGCATGGGCCCTGGTTATAGTCATGGTTGAAATTCCCACACAAAGCTTTCATCACAATGCTTCACTGACTTTGATAAATTTCATCCCACATTGCTTCAACCCAATGATGCCCGGTATCCTATACTCACCCACAAACACACACAGGAGTGTAGCATGCACCATCACGTAAATACACATGAGAATTCAGACAAAGAGAGACAGTATAGATTCAGTGCCTTTGGGACAAAGAACAATGAATCCAAGCTTCCTTGCTCACCATTTGATTGAAAACGCTCTTTCCTGTGGCTTTTTTACTGTCACCTCCAGGGACCGATTGTCCCTTGTGCATGACATTGTCTATCTGGTAAGTATTTGGGAGAGGTACTGCACAGTGATGTGATAAGTTTCGAATATTAGCATGTTCTTGGGTGAAATCCTCTCTTTCACCCATTCTTCTAAACCCTTCTGAAGAGCTTGCATGCCATAACTCACACAGCCACCCATGCTTTGCAGCCAAGCCCAGGAGCTTCCTTGTAGGAGATTAAAGAGAAAAATACTGAACGCATGGAGAAACATTCGCTACTCTGAACTCGTTTTTTCACTGTCAAAGGCAAACACATGCACAGTAACATATGAAGACAGAGGAAATTGTTTGCATGCAAACAGTCCAAATATAGTGCTGTTTTCTGCTATTGAGATCACTGAGGCAGTGCAGACTGCTGTTTTTATTTAATGAAAAATGATACAGAACTTGCAGTTTTCTATAAAACTCTGATCCGTCCACTCCTCCATTATGAATACACATCTTCCCATCAGCTATCATCGTGAGAGATACGGACCTGCTAAATTAAATCCGGCCTGCTGAGAATAAAGCTATTTTTACCAGCATCATGAGACTGAGAGTCAATCCAAGCTGGAGCCGCCTATAAAGAGGAGAGGCAATCTTGGTTCTGAATGGGTCTGAACGCTCAATCAGCAATATACTGCACTCCAAAGGAAATAAGGCAACCACTTCAATCCTGACATTGATTTCTTTCTCTTTCCTCTCAAACATTGTCTTCATGATCACAGACAGTCACATAACTCCACATTATACTCACAGAATAGGTGCCTGATAATATTTTCAGGTGAAACATGCAGTGCTATCCGTGCATTTAGATTTCTATAGCTCACAAATTGCTGATTTTGAGGCATAGCTCACTTCCAGCCTCACTATGGTTATCAAAAGCTCTAATGACTGGGCACAACTGCAGACCAATGTAATATTGCATCAAACCACAAGAGGGGGAGGCACCACCTATTTTATTCCCAGTAGCTGAACATCAGAGCTGGTTTAGATGACAGGCTTCATGTAAAATGCAGAGTGGAGGATGGATTGTGTGCTGCATTGTCCTGTTTGAGAGGAAATTTGCAACATGGATCAAAAAGGCATGCACTGGACAAATTAAATGCAGGGATACCTGAGAACAGAGACACAAATCAACACAGGCCTGAGCCAGCCTGTTTTGATAACAGCTATAAACCCAGAGGCTGCCAGTGATATGCTCCACTGACTGCAATCTATTATATAAATATGCTAACATTTTACGTGCATGTCTACTATCTGCTCAAATCTCTATTTTGCAGCAGTAATTTAGATTTGTATCATAAACTGGGAAATAAAAGGGATGAGGATGACGTGCAGTGTTGTCACTTGACCAGTAGGTGGAAATACATGCATATTAAGTGGCTGAGTCAGTGCCAAACAGCTTTTGCTGCAGTGCCAGGAGCAGGAAGAAGAACCTTTAACGTTTTAAAGCAAACATTTTCTTCTTTTTCTGAGCAATAATTGTTATGGAAAATGGATATTGATTTTAAAATAGTGTAATATACCATCTAGGTACTACTGATGCACAAAATGTATTCACTATGCTGCCGAAAACCCTCCAGTGTTTGTTTCTATGAGACATGACTCAGGGATTTTGCTCTGAAGTCTGGGTAATTCTATCTTTTCATTTTTTTTTAAGTAATTTGAAATAAATGTTTAACATTTGACAAATTATAATCCTCAGCAGTAGACTGACTTTGTTCAGTTGCCATGGAAATAATAATGTGTTTCCTTAATGTAAGCACCTGTAAAATATCTCATTCCCTAAAGCATCTCAGCAGTTGACAAAACAATCTCCGTTTAAGGTCCACTCACTTAATCTGGAGCTTTTGCCTGTATCAAATCTTAAAAATGTGGTACTGTATTATAATTTAGTTGTGTAACTCAACTAACTTTATGGTTTTCTGTAAATTCAATCTTTGCTTATTTGAATGTGAGAACATGTAAGTGTTTAATAAACTGGCATCAGAAGAACACTGGCATCTTTTCCTGTGCTCTAAATTAAATCAAATACAAATAAATATAGATTCTCAACAAAAAAGAACAACACAAGCATACTTGACAAATAACTCTTGTTATGAGACTTGAGATCATTAAGAATGATAAAACAGAACTTCTGATCTGATGGATTCCTTATGCACAGGACCATGCTGTAATCGATATGTCCAATGACGTGATACCAGAGAAGAACTCCTTTGTTCCCATCGTTTCCTCCACCTGATATGCTACAAATTACAAAAATGTGCCTGTAGTCACATGTTGAGGTGGATGAATGTCGAATATAACAAAGACAGTCATCTGTCAGGTATAAATTATTCCCCTGTGGTGCACAAAATCTATTATTGATTCCCGATAGTCTAGGTGCTTGACCATATCTCCCTGGTGAAGTCCACAGAGGATTATGTTTAGGGTTGGCTGCCGGTCGATTTGCTTGCAGTGACGCAGTATCTACTCTTGTGAATAAAAAAAAGATGTTACCTCGTAGTACATTTTGTTTGATGTTCATTTTTTGATCTGAGGTAAGTTGGGCAGTTGCAGACGAACAACTTTGGTTGTTAGCATGTGCATTTAAAAACTAATCAAAGAAACCTGCTTGACCACCAGCTTCATCTGCATCAGCACCTATTCAAATTATTCATTAAATTTTATGGCTAGCCGGGAAAAAATTTGCACAACCCCTAGCTGATTGGAACGACTGCGTTGGAGCCTGTGTATTACTCATAAATATAGCAATAAAGATGAGATCAACAAATGGGCAGGGTGGATGCGTGGGGGGGGGGGGGCATGCCACAGAGTTATTTGCAGACCTTAAGGCATGTGTGCTGCATACTGATAATGCTGAAACTCCACAGGCTCTGTACGAATCCTCAGACACCACAGAGAGGTGAGAGCTCTCGCTGTGGAGATGGTGAGCACTAATTCATAAGGCCCACTCGGTCCAGCAGGATCAATACTGCACACTGGTTGTTGTTTTTTTTAAATACATCTTTGAGGTAAAAAGAAGCTGCCTGAGTTTTGTTTATTTCTGGAAATCTGATCTGTGCACTCATAGTGTTTACACAATAAACCGTGTGGAGGCATTTTATACTTTAGAATAAAGACACTTTGATGCCTGTCAGGGGGAAAAAAACATTTGTGCTCTCCATGAGGCCTTGAGGAATAAAGTAATTATACCATTAAAAACTCAAAATGACATAAAAATAATAGCACTACAAATTTGTCAATTCAACAATGCTGCGTTTGGCACTCCACGTGTTGAAACAGCAACGGGGTATGGCAGGAAGACAAATTGTGATTTTGTACTTTGATTGCAGTTGCAAGAAAAATCTATTTTAAAAATCTGTAACCAAATGTTGCACACGCAGCAGTATGAGTGATTGATTTTCCATATATAGCGAGTTTGGCAAACATATTAATGGATATAGTTTTTGAAAATATGAGAGAGCAATCAGTCACTGCCTGGTGGAACATCAATGGATCTTCAGGAGCCAAGACATTAATTGGAGCCCGGACAGGAGGAATAAAACTAAAGAGATGAAAGGGTCTTGCTCAAAAGCTGTGACTGAACAAAAGTTCAAATGTCTCCTTCAATGGGCTTATTGATACAAATGAATCTGTAGAGTACAGCCAGGAGAATCGGGTAAGAGTTAAGTTATGGTACAGACTTAGGATTATTACAGTCATTATCCTTCTTTGACACGACTTTGTTTGATTTTCACTTTACTTTAACGTCACTTCACTTTGCCCTTTTTTTCTGGAATGACTCCACCTATAGAGGCAGCTCTGCAAAAGATTCTTTAAATGGCAATGACAATGATGCTCCTTTAAACTTTTAATGAATTTCAACTCTAAATGCTTGTCCTAATCCTAACCTTAAGTTATTTTTGTGGAAACCAAACCTTAACCACAACACTGTCACATCATGAATACTGATGTACATTTCCAACAATGATTTATAACGGTTATGAAAGGCACAAGTTATGACGTCGTAACGTGTCTGACATGTAACCTTTCCCTGTGAGGCCATAGAAAATAAAGTTACAGTCTGTTCCCGTTGATAGTGGTGGCAGATCAGAGAATATGCATGTGTGTGGTTGTATTGTAATGCATTTTGTTAATTAATGTGGAGGACGTGTTGATAAATGTGGACTCTGATTGTATGAAACGGAGAATTCTTCAGTTCAACTGCATGAAATCCTCTCAGTTGACTGTCTTTTGACTGTTCAGGCATGTCCACAGCACACTGCGCATACATATTATACCACATGTGCAGCAAAAATAATGTTTTACTCTTATCGCCACGGTGCAAAATAATGACACTGTATATAAATGTCTGATTTAGTGCAAACCAACAACTGCTTATAAGCTGTATGAAGGTTTTCCCTTTCAGTTGATTAGCTCTCTGTACAGTCATGCAAAGATTAAAGGTGTGTTCTTATTTGACTGACATATATCATTAAAGGATGAGTTTGCATCCCAGAGCCACTGTGGTTCATGATTAAATCTTGAGCATCCAGCATAAGACCACACAATTCTTTGTGCTTATCAGCTGAAACAGGCTGAAACAGTCTGTTGTTTCTTTCCCATTCTCCAGACATACCTCGAGCTTGTTTTGAGCCTTCCTGACGTGTTCCTGACTTCCCGGCAGTATGTTCTAAATTTGCCAAAAAGTCCCCTCTCAGTTAGGTGAGTCCAAAATATATCTGCTGAAGAGCATCGAGGAGGCGTCCCAATCACACCATATTCAGCGCAGAGGAGCAGTGGTCCTATACTCTGAGCTCCTTACATACGGTGTGTATCTCAGCTCCTCAGGCAGCTGATGAAAGAAGTTCCCAACTCGACTCGAAAGTCAGGCACAACTCCCACATCTCTGCAGCCTCACCTCACCAATGTACTTTTCACTGTCATACTTCATCTTAGCCTCCCCTGTGATCAAAACTCAGAGTGGCTTGAACTCCACTCATTTGGGGGGTGCACCTTCAAGTTTCCCCTTTTTTAAAGAAATGGGAGCAACTTCAGTCTGCAAGTCCTGAGGACTATCTCTCCACATGAGACCAGAAAGGCATGTTTGCTATGACAACCCAACGATAATCCAGTTTTCCAGTTTCCAGTTTTTTTTTGTATCTTCTGTTGAATCTAATCCACAAAGGGCAAACGACATTGTTGAACCAGATAGTGCTTTGCAAGAATAAGAAGAAAAACGGATAAATAGATAGATGCTCTGAATTTTTTAGACCCTTCCCAGTTGTCTGAGTGCATATTATGCTAATTTCCAGCTCTGTATTCTTATTTTGGGACTCCATTAGTGTAGCTTTGCATAATTCACAGTCCTAAAACAACCTTGTTTATCTTATAATGGCTCTCCATCTCCAATCAAATAATTAGAGGCCCATAGAGCATGCGCAGTGCTTTGTATTCATTTATGTAATTTCTTTACAGCGGGAAGTGGCTTTCTTGGCTTCATGCGCCACTGGGCAGCTTTCATAGTAATGAAAGGAGCCCCACCTCAACGCAGCATCCAGTAAATACATTCAGGGGGCAGCACCCAGTGGTTGTGAGTGAGTCTTCATCCTCTTGCATCTAACAGCTACAGTAACTTTGCATGAAAAACAGCGATATGGGGCAGTGAATGTTCAAATGTGACAAATGTTCTGTTTATTACACCACAAATGAGACCCGAAGGCTGTTAACCGTACAAACAACACATGACTTTTATGACTTTATTCACTGATTCTGGTAAAACTGGATCATATTTCAAGGAGAAAATATCTATTTGGTTTTTTCCCACTGATGGCCCCCGGCGAATCTGCTTCAACTTTGAGGAATTTACAGACTTTCCTGAAGGACAGAGCTCTGCTTGTTGTTGGAAGTTAGCCACTTTAGCTGTTAACTGCTACCGTAGCTGCCGTTAGCTACTCATCTCAGTTAGCCATGCAGCTAGACAGTCGTATTAGGTGACTGTCTGGTGTGGGAGCTCAGACACTGGGAGAGCGTTGGTGTTCCTCTTGCACAGGAGATTTGAACTGCTGAGAGGTCCAATAGCAGTTAGCAGCAGTAAGTAAAGATATGATATCTTTCACTAAACTCAGTAAATGAGAGGCAATTAAGGCAGAAAAGTTGGAGTACATCAGAGAGAAAAACATAAAATATTAAACTTTTCTTCACACCCAAAATAAGCAATTCCCGTGAGCATGCAAACATTGAGTATAACAGTGTCGAGCAGAGCAGTTGAAAGACAGACTGAGCGGACGGATGGGCATGTCCCTGTACTTTGTGTGCATGCTGTGTGGAGCAGATGACCATCTCATTTACATGCTCCGATCATTTATGGAGACAAAATGTCTGTTGATCCGCTCAACACTCATATTCTCGATAGCCTCCAAACACCTTCGGAGCCTATCAACCGATCAGTTGGCCTTTTTCACAGCAAGACATTCACAGTAGGAAAAGCACAGATGTAAATGAGGAAATTAATGATGGCTGAAGTTCATTTAGCTGCTTCAGTTTCAGGGCCCTGGTATTGTTCATGCTGGTTCAATGTCACACTCCCATCTGACACTTGAATAGAAGTGAGCCATTGTTAATGCTATTAGTAACACCTGTGCTTTTTCCTATTGTGACAAAGTGCCTGCTGTGATAAAGGTGAATAGTGTCAAACGCAGGAACGGTATCTAGCAGGAGTCACACTCTGCCATCAGAGCGGCCTCTGTGGAGTGATCTGTAGAGATCAGATACAAATTAATCAGTTATGCTGTTCCCCAGAATATGTTGTACAGGTTGTACAGACATTAGCTTCTCCAGATTGTTGGACAGGAATGGAAGTTTGCTAATTGGTCTATAACCATGAGGATCTAAAACACCACAGTGACCTCTAACAGAAAAATGGCAAGACAAAGTGTCCATCACATTTATCACAGCTGACATTATGACTTGTCCTCCTGTCATCTCTGATAAAGGTTTATTGTAAGAGTCTCGTGCAGCTCCAGACCTGCTATTCCACACCTGTCCACCAGCCGTCACTAATGAGTTTCCTGCTGTGGGTCCTCATCTGACCCTTCTTGTCTTCGTCAGTATTTATAGAAGGTAGCGGCCTGCTGTTTTTGTTTCATTCATTACTACATTATCTTGAAGAAGTTAGGACATTTTCTAAATTAGAGTCATCATTTGGTCACAGAGTTCAAAGACGTGCGTGTTAGGTTAACTGGTGACTCTAAATTGCCAATTTGTGTGAATGTGTCAGCCCTGTAACCAAAGAATTGGTGCCAGTGCCAAACAAGAAAACAAAACAAATATTTTTCAAAGTATGCTTGCTAGTACTCACTCTAACAAGAGTCAAAGAGAAGCAAAGAAAATTTGTTTGCAATAATTGTACTAAAATCATCACAAGTTATTCAATGAAATTCTAAATTTTTGAAAATGCAAATTTCTATCACATCTCTTTCACATTTTGCTTTTAAAGTTTGAAGGTACAGAAATATTTGCATGGGGCACAGGGTTCAGGAACATTGTTTTCCTATCTGAGCTTTGGTAACCTCGGTCAAGAAAAACATAAACCCATCTGATAAGCTTATTAAAACAAATCAAGACCAAATATAAATCATCTGATGTGTCACTGTTAAGAGTCAGGCAGCGACGGATGTCCTTGTCCCTGTGCTCAGTTGGTAGAGCAGCTGCCCCGTGTACAAAGGATCAGTCCTTACTGCGGCAGCCCAGGATTCAAATCTGACCTGTGACTCTTTGCCCCATCTCTGTCTCCCCACATTCCTGTCACCCTTCAGCTGTCTCTATCCAAAAAATGTTTTATTTATTTATTTAAATGGATATTGTTCCTGTTATATAATGAAATAATGAATAATATGTTCATCATCTTTGTCACATACATTAGTTAAAGTTAACTGCTTCAAAGTACCGTTGATACGAGGAAGAATAAAAAGTCCTCCTAATTTTCTGAATTTTTATCGTCTTCTTCTTCTTCTTTCTGTATCCTGCAGACAGAAATGCATCACTTTCCTCTCAGCTTGGCTCAAAGTGTTGAATAAAACACCACCATTGATGTTGTGTTATAGGCTTATACAAGTCATGGTACATGTTTCTCATTATATTATGGAGAATATGAAGCTGAAGGGCATTTTCTTTGGAATATATTCATCCCATAACACCATTACATGATGTATGCATCACCAGTGTTTGTATTATATCAGAATTACATCTAATTCTGTGAAATATGTTCATGTCCTTTGCCAAGGCACAATTTCTTTCACAAATCAAAAAAAAAAAAAAATCTAATCTACAATGCAAAGCATCACAGACTTCTCTCTGTGCTTTTATCTTCCCAAATCAATATTTTAAAAAGCATTACACATTAAATCAGATCAGATCAGCTGCTGTCAAATCTGTGCAATTTGAGGCTAAACAGAGACACAAAATATCTTTATTCTTTTTCCATTTTTTGGCATGTAATAACCAGCCTAACTAAAACTAGATATTTTGTGTGTCAGAGTTAGAGCAGACGCCAGACGCAAGCTACAAGAAGACACAGTACTTTCTAGTCTGAATTAGAAATGGGAGTACTAGATAAAAACTCTGTAAATTCTGGTGATGTCAAGAGCCTATAAGAGTGTTTTTTTTTGTGTGGCAATTCTTAGAAAATTAATGTAGAGTAAAATGGGGTATTTGTAACATTAGAATAGATGTGCGGTTACTTTATAAAGGAATGGATTCACCACATTGTGTGAATTCATCTTGCTCAATCCCCCAGAGGAGCTGCAGAAGGAGATCATATGATTGTCCAAAGATCCTCCACAAGATCTGTGTCATCCAGCAGCCAGTAGAAAACAAAACAAGCACGCGAGAACCAAGGTTATTATAATTATCTAAAACCAGACTAGAATTTACTGACGCTATGTAAAAAAACATTTTAGTCAACTGAAATTTAAAAAAAATGAAATATTGTCAAGCTGTCGATTAAATTTGTCACACAACAAGCATGAGGCATCAGGGCATAGTTATGTTTAAAGAGACTGGGATGTCTACATGACTGTGAGTTGAATTTTGCCCGACAACATACCAAACAATTAAAGCTAAACATTTTTGAACATTAGAGATGAAACTGAAATAAAAATAAAACCTAATGACAAAATCAGGACGATAATAATGCACTATGGTCAGACTCCTTTAAGACAAGCGCCTGTCAAATCTCATTTGGTTTCTGATTCAAAGAAACGATTTTTTCTGACACGTTGTTGACCTATAACCAGTTCAGAGTGGCAGAACTGTCCTGCTGGGAGTGAGTCATAATCCGATCGACCATCTACTCAGAATAAATACGACGACAACTTGCGTGAGAGGACGCTGTCTCTATATGTTATGACAGGAGAAAACAACCTCAAGGCCATGTAGATGTTTAGTTTTGCGCAGGATTACATTTATTTTTATTCACATCTTTTCTCTCTGTGTGTGAAAATTTCATGAATATTTCATTCGGGTTTAATCTGAGCGAGAAGTGAAAACAAAGAGCCTAGTGTTATACAACTCACACAGTGCATGTATTGTACATGTGAAGAACTAAACACTCTCTGGTTATTTACAAATGAAACAGCAAAAAATAAATAAAATAAAATAAAAAAACATTCATAGGCAGAGGAGTTATGTAAATGAGGCTGCACACCAATGGGAATCCCTCGAAAAACATAAAAACATTGAAGTTTCCCTTCCTGTCATCACATGTCTTGGGAACACCAACCCTCTGTCTTGCCTAGCGTTAAATATAAACTAAATACTGACCTGAGCATGCAATTAACATTAGCAAAGACCTAGAGGATTTACTGAGATGTTTATCTTATCTTGACAAAAGATCATATGACATCTGAGGCATGTGATACTATTAACTGTGAACCAAACAGGGCAGACTACTGTTTCATTTATGTTGCTTCATGTTTTCTTTCTGGTTTTGTGCCCAGCATTAACAACACAGCTTTCAGACTAGCTCAGCTGAACGTGCAACGCAGGCAAATACATATTTGTGACCCCCAAATGACCATATCTATGCATTAAATTACAACATGTCTGGTCTGACATCTGCAGTTTATCAGACAAATAATTGTTCTCTACTAATGCATTATCGAGTCCCTCTCGATGCATTTTAGTTCACATTCTCATAATTTAATTACAGGCCCCAGGCATACCAGCATCTCTTCAATTAAAAATGGTCTTAAAAAGTTAGTTAAGCGCTCTGTTATTACCATTTCATTTGTTGGCAGTACGTACCACTCACTGTTTTTCAGTGCCATCTCTACAGAGTGTATTTATGGACACAGAGCACAGGATGTTCCTGTTGTGATGCTTGATAGATAATGATATGATGTGACAAGTCAGCAATCACTGTTTGCGTCTGTCTATTAAAGCTAACTCATGGGATGCGTCTGTTAAATCATCCAAATCAAATGTGGTGTGGCACATTAAAATACATACAGTATGTACTGTATCTGTGATTCTCTATATGTGCACACATTAATGTTTTATATACAGATTTCTATATATATCTGTGTGGAAAGTAAGAATCGAGGTGCATTGAATACACAGTACCCTGCATGTGAATCCAGCCATCAGTCAAGCGAAAAACACTTCAAGATGAAAAGCATTCTGTTATCCCATCACCCTTTAAGTGACACATAAACAGACACAAATCGATGAAAAACACACACACTGGCGTTGCCTAAGCTATCTTGTTGATGTGCACCTCTAATACTGAGCGACCACACCTCTCTAAAGACTTTTAACCAAACGCCATCAGCTCTGAGCTACTCTCTTTCCATCTTTACCTGAGGAATGATGATCGCACTAATAATCAGTGCCTAACGCTCCCCGTCAAAGAACTTAATGTCACAGGCAATTATACTCTAAATAATGAGTGCTCATCGGGGTGATGCAGTGACATCAGACAGAGACGAGCGTTTTGAACTGTGGAGGACAGACGGTGTAGTCTGTGAAGAAACAGACATTTATGCTTCATTGAATCAATGCTGGGCTACTTACTAGGCAAAGCAGGCAGTGCCTTTTGGTTCTTAGGGGAAAACTGGATTGTGGGAATTTAAAGGAATAATTGGACAATTTGCAGAAAACAAACGCTTCCTCACTGAGAGATAGATGAGAAGATCGATACCAGCTAGTGTGGTTCTGTCCAAAGGTAGCAAAACCTGCCTACCAGCAACTCAGAGCCTCACTAATTAGCATATAATACTTTGTTTGTGTTTGTTTGTTTTATGTGGTTTATGTGCCAAACAATTTCCTAATCCGGGAAGTTATTGATCCCAACTGAGTAATGGTCAGTCGGTCAGTTGCCAAGCCAGGCTAGCTGTTTATTTTCAGTCTTTATGCTAAGCTAAGCTAAAACAACCTGTTGCTGTCTCTAGAGTGAGAGTGTTATCGATCTTCTCATCTATTATGTAAGAACGCGAACAAGCGTATTTCCCAAAATGAACAGAAAAAAAAAGATCCAAGTCAAAGGACAGCCTCTAAACTAGAAAGCTTTTATTACAGACAAAAATGGCCACAATATTATTTTTCAAGTGCATCTCTTTCAATTATAATCTCTGCCTATATAGGTACAGGCATTGAGAGTTATAATAAGTAGTTAATGTACCGAAAAGTGGGCTCTAAAAGCTGCTTGTCCAGTTCCTCCAGTTTTTTCTAGTCCATAAATATAAAGTGGTGTGGACTCCTGTACGTCCATGAGCTTAGATAAAAATTAAACAACTTAAAGAAAGGATTCAAATTAAAGACTTAAACTCCCTAAGAATCAGGTCTGACTCGAGAATAATGCTGTTTGTCAGATGGATGCACACAGTCTATTTTAGTCTTCAAGCCAGATAGGTTGTTATTGACAGGAACAATATGTACAAAATGACTTTCCGGCTCTATTTTCACAAGAGCATATAAAATTCAGTAAACATCAATTCACTGCTCAAGCCCAGACATATTGTTATCGCACAGAATAAAGCATAAAGCTTCTCGCTGTGCTGATCACTTTGAGGATTTTGTGTTGTGCTTCTGCTGTTGCGTCTGTCCTTTTAATGCCATACTGTGGGCTTTATGTGATCTGTTTCACATTTTATGAGTCACCTCAGGCCACTGCGGTGTGCATATTATATCATTCATGAGGACCAACATATTGTAATTGCTTACAATTAAGTTGTCCAGGACTCCACTGTCAAGAAGTAAGTAATCTGTATATAAAGCGTCTTTTAAAAAGCCAGGACTTTAACGCTAGGATTAACTATTCTCAATTAAGAGCTACTTTGGGTTTGATTCATACTGTGAAACTGGCCATAAAGGTCTTTACACTTTAACAAGCTGTCTTTCAGGTTGGAGTTTTATTGAGCGCTCGTGTTCTTTTTCAGCAATGTCTCACTTCATATTCGCACAGGTGCACACCTTTGCACTCAGGAGCTGACCGGGGGGCAAGCACTGTCGTCTGGTGTTGACCACTGTGCAGATGGGAGGTGCGACCCTACTAACCCCCGTCTTGCACGAATACTCACGGTGTCAGTTGTTGAAAGAAAGAAAAGATTCACTGCTCCTGTTAGATGATTTGTAGCAGGCACAAGTCTGACTCACTCTTGAGTAACCACTACGGTTCATACTAATACCAATAGTAATGTCTTGTGAAAAGTGGCATTAGTGTCTTATATATTTGCTTTGTTTATCTCCATAGTATGTAAGACACAACAATCACATGGTGCATGGACAGATGAGGAGCATATAATTTCTCTGAAGAGGAGAAAACTATAAAAAAAAAAAAATAAACCACAAGATGTAATAATGTGTCTCGTGGTAATGAACTTTAGTATGAAAAATGGGGGCAAAAGGGAACCTTTCAAGCTGATTACTGAGAGCAGATAGAAAGTCATTTCCATTGTGTAGAAAATGTTAATGGTCTACAGTATTTATGAGCAAAATCTTGACTTTAGCATCCTGCTGCAATTTCCCACATTTTCCAAACTGGCTGTTGAGGATGTAAGTTTTAATTATGTATGAGTCTGACAATCCGAACATAATGGTTTAATCTGCTGTCAATGGGATGCAAAATTTGAAAAGTGCGGCGGAAAATGTGAACCAAAGTACAGACACTTAACAGTGAGGGGGCAGTGATGATACAGAAAGTATTTATTGTAAGCTGAGCTGAGGAAGAGAAATGCAGGCCGGGGGGAAGCTTGGGGATGGCTGTGTGGGTTTGAAGCTGGGAACCAGGAGTTCAGGCTTGGACTAGAGAACTGAAAAGACTGGGGGTCCAGGGCAGGGAAGTGAGGCTGATCAAACGGGATAAAAGGCTGTGGAAAGGAACTGAAACAACACAGATGGGACTGCAGGCTAACAGGAGAAAGGGTTAGAGAAGAGAAAAAAACAGGCAACAACAAGAAAACTGGTAATGCATGAAAAAAAAGGCTTAAAGCGTAGATTGACTGGTGCAGAAGCTTCGATCTGGCAGGGATGAGTATTTGTAGAGGTCCTGATTACTGAAAGGTACGGCTGGCATGGCTCTGCTGTGGCTCACAATCAGACACACACACACACACACACACACAAAAACGTTTCACGACTTTGGAAACCCACTGAGTCCCTTTAGACTTCTGCATCATTATTCCTTCATCATGATTGTAATAGTTGACTGAGAAATCAGCATGAGTCATTTACGGACATGACTGGATGAACACACCGCTTGCTGGGCTGTCATTGGCCCTGACTTTCAAACTGACAAAAAACATGCAAGTATTCGACTTGCAATCATATTAGCTGCTCTGTGAAGCTATATTTTGAACTAAATGGTCATATCGGCATGCTGACATGCTCATAATGACAAGGCTAACGTACAATACGGACTGAACGCAAAGTATAATTGACACTAATGGGAACTATTTGGCAGGTATTTGGTCATAAATCAAAGTATTTTTGGGGCTAATGGCATCAGGTGAAATCAGGGGATCATTGATGTTCACTCAACCAGAAATATGAACCTTGTAGCGGCCAGTCAGGAGAACAGTGATTAGAATACACAGTCTAGGAACCATGAATGTCTAACATTTTGCCCTTGTATCTCGTAGATGTTGGTGTACACACTGTGCAAACATACATAAATACAAAAATTGGATTATCCATGGACCTCAAGGTCTCCTGAATGCAGATCCTCCTTGTAAACTGGTCGCTTTATTCCTCTCTTGTCTGTGGTTCCAGTAAATCTCAGAGTATGAAGTGAAAACTGGATGGTTTCGCTGTTTGAGTCTTGCAGACATTTTGCCGCTCGACATGTTTTGACTTGTAGATACAATCTTCATAGCCACACTCATTCACTCTTGTTTCAATCTCTGGTAAAGAGAGAGTTATACTCACAGATCTAAACTGAAGAGATCAAATTATGATAAAAGATGAATTAATAATGTGAATTTTATTCCGGGTGGATTTTGCTGTCAGGAGAGGGGAGAGGTGAGTTCAATGAGCTTGTTGAAGCAGGCAGAAGTCTCAAAGTGTATTTTATATTAAGTAAAAAATAATGAATTATTGTGCACTTTTAACAGTAGATGAAACAGAAAAAAAGCATCATAGGGGATATGAACAATAGGTAGCTTGAAGCCAACATGAGGAAATATATTCTCACTGACCTGTGGTCAGATCCCAGCAGAGTTTTCTCACAGCCTCAGTATAAGGCTATCACAGCAGCCTTTAGGGTGAATTCGACATTTAAAAAAATAAGTTCATTGCTAGATAATCATCATTTGGGAAAAAAAACAGAAGGTTGGTGTTTAATAGACCTTGAAAACCTGTGCTGTAATTGAAATCTAGAAACACACATCTCTTTTATGTAAAAATAACTGAACCATGCGTCTTTATTAAGTCTCAGTTTTGTCCCTGTTCAATCCTCTTATCCTTTAAACAGTAAAATTCATTGTTATCTTTAGTCATATTTATTGCCATCTTGTAGTTTAAACATGAAAACCTTTGAAGTCTGTATCTATCACACTTGGACAACATGTTACAGTTGTTAAACATGAAGCAGAGTGTGAATAAGTTTGGTTGTTCTCCTCCTTTAATCTAAATGCGTAAATCAAAGTGGATTTATAGCGTTCAGATTCGATTTTTGCTCTTTTCATTCGCGTCTGTTATTGCACGACAGAGCGAATGATCTTTGAAGGGAGGGAACTAGTGCTCCCTGAGGCGCACACTGCGTTTGGCACAGCGGACGCGCACGGTAAGTGGACAGATCATAGTTTGCTTCCTGAGATAAACATGTTCCAGGGGCCATCCACTGTCCACATAAAAAGACTTGATTAGATTCTACATTTTCCTGTTTCTAATCACATATCCTACAGTTAGGGGAATCCAGGACGGGACGAACTTCAGCTGCGCTCTTGGAGAGTTTGGAGACCAGACGCCGGCTGTTCACCGCCCGGTGCGCGCGTTAATTACAGCCACAACTGAGGCGATTATTAAGAGGATCTGAAGATGAACAACACGGACATATTTTGCAAAAACAACCAAACTCTGAACTTTACTGACCCGGCATGTTCCAACTCAACCTCAAAATCTTACAGCCACGTCGACATCACCACTTTCATGCACATATTTCCAACCATTTATGGCATCCTGTGTTCGGTTGGAGTTATAGCCAACGGACTGGTGATCTACGCTGTGAAAGCATGCAAGAAGAAAATGGTATCGGACATCTACGTGTTGAACTTGGCAATAGCCGACATGCTGTTCTTGCTTGTGATGCCTTTCAACATTCACCAGCTGGTCAGAGACAGACAGTGGGTCTTCGGAAACTTTATGTGTAAAGCGGTTGTGGTGGTGGATGTGAGCAACCAGTTCACCACAGTGGGAATTGTGACTGTGTTGTGCATTGACAGGTAAGTTATAAATCCATCCATATCACAGATCTGATGCTTGTCAATGTTTTATAATTCATTCAAAGAAAAAGTTAGAGGTGTTGTATTTAAAGCACAGCAGTACTTTGGAAACAAACATTAATAATAATGACACTAACAAAAGGTTATTATTTTTTAGAAAATAGGTAAAGATATTTAATTTCCCCTTGTTACTCAGTGTCAAAGAGGTAATCCCTAAACACTGCATCTAAAAATATACCAGTGGAGTTGGGTAATCATCTGTACAGCCCATGAAGACACAATGTTCCCTGCATAAATGATGTACATGCCATGTTTATGATCCAAACACACTCAGGAGATTTAAATTTGTCTTTATGCCAAGTGTCAGACTGATAAACATCTCCATTTGAAGGTAATCACCTGAGCAGGGGAACCATAATGTCACACATCTTCAGTATAGTAAACATAATGTGCCTTTACAGGGCCACTAGACCAGCTAATTGTATTTTGATGACCACCTGTACAAGACAAATATCCATTACTAGCTCCAGTAGTTTACTTATTAGTTTAAATGTATCATCATTTCCCTCAGCACTGTTTGAGGTAGCTTTGAAATCAAAACAATGTCAATGAACTGTCCTTTTTAAACTACTTTAATCATTTTGTTTTAGAAAGTTACAAAGTGCAATACTGAACAACAGAGATCAAATCGAGTCTGAACCTTCTAAACAAGTGATTATAGGCAGCTCAGTGTTAAAAAGGAGATAAAACTAATGATCATCGAACAAACACAGAAAAAGCTATCTTGTGTGACACCGCAATACGTTTGAGGAAAATCAAAAAAAGGCATAATTTTAGTGTTTAAAGTGTTTCAGGGGCTCATTAAATTCGTCCTCCTAATTCAGTGAAACTACTGTGATTAGAGTTTTCCATCGACAGATCCAATGATACCCCTTAGGCCATCATTTATTTGAGTTTAGGAGCAAAGTGTGAACAAAGTTAACTCCTAAGGTCAGTATTGTCAAGCTGTATCTGTTAAAAACACGCATGTTCAGTCACCGAGGACTTTATCTATTTTTTCTATCAGATATTAAGACACATTCCAAACTAACTCAATGGTTTTGCTTCTATTCCCCCGGGTCGTGCCTACAAAGAGAGGGTTGTTTTAATCAACACAGGAAAAAGTTATTTTTGCTTGATCCACTTTTTTGTGTCAGACTGTGTTTCATGTCATGGTGGTTTTTGAGGGTATCGACATGACACTGTTTCCAATTATAGCAAGGTAAAATACAAAGTATAGAGTGTTTGTTGACACCAACTTTATATAGGCTTAATAATAGTGTGGATGCTGTAAAGATAACCATAGATACACAACAGCAATCAGTAATCTACATGCACATGGTCCAATTGATGCCCTTTATTGCAACTGATTCTTCCTTTGTATGAGTCTAAACTAATGTAAGCACATCTATCAACCTCAGAGCATAAAACATTGAGTTTTCTCGACTTTGGGATGTCTGAAGTGTAAGTTTTGATCATATCAATATCTAATTCATGATTCATGATTCCCCCATGATGCTAAAAAATATATTTATTTAACTCCAACAGCGGACAACAGCTTCTGTTAACAACCAGAATGCTAAACTCCTGAGTTATGGTCTAAGATAATTGCAATTTAGCAGGATCTCCTGCAGAAAATTGAAAAGAACGTTGCCATCTTAATTGTTTCCACGCCCGTTAAATCTTACCGGGCACGACCACAGAGTGACATGTAGACAGCAAGTGGAAATAAGTAATTTGTTCCACTTACAGCAAATGACACTTTGTATAAGTTATAACAAAGTGGTCATTTATGTCTCGTAAATGTCCTAAAGATTGGAGGTCAATTTGGACTGAACTAGCCGAGCGGCTTCTCAAATTGAAACACAATCATATGCAGTATCCAAATGGAAATGTGCTCATGTTCTACCGCTAAGTCACCCTGTCTAAATTATCCTAATTTGTCACCGTATTCATCACTTCACTGAGCACGTAGAATATTGAGAGCGTATCTCTAACATGGCACACTAACATTTCATCATCCCAGCCTTGCCTGATATGATTCTCTGAGCTTGTCAAGTATGAAAATGACCTCTTCAAGCAAAGCTAATGTTCTTTATATGCACTTAAGCAAAGTCGCATCCATCATTTTTTGAGTCTAGCTCTAAAAAGTGACTTCTTCCTTTTAGGTACATCGCTATTGTCCACCCCACCTCGGAGAAGAGGACAATCCAGTGGACTGTCATCATTAACCTGTTGGTGTGGCTGGGCAGCTTCCTCCTCACCGTCCCGGTCATGCTGTATGCCAAGGTTGTGCGCAGAGGTCATTTGGAGGTGTGTATGATGTACCTGGACGGGCCTGAGGACATGTACTGGTACACTCTCTACCAGTCCATCCTGGGCTTCATCATCCCTCTCATCATCATCAGCACCTTCTACTCCCTCACCCTGTACCATGTCTTCAGCTCCATCCGTCGGGTCAAACGTAAGCAATCTGTTTGGGCTAAAAGAGCCACCAAAATGGTCCTGATGGTTATCGCTCTGTTCCTGATCTGCTGGTCGCCCTACCACGTCATTCAGGTGGTCAACCTGACCAACAACAACCCCACTGTTGCCTTTGTGTACGCCTATAACATCAGCATCTGCCTCAGCTATTCCCACAGCTGCATCAACCCACTCATGTTGCTCATCTTCGCTCAGAATTACCGCGAGCGTCTTTGCCACAGAAACAAGCTGTTCAGCTCCCACTTATCCAAGATCACGGTGGTCAAAACGGATGGTTCCAGTACCACCAATGATCCCAACTACCGCTGTACAGTCATCTGATAAGAAATATATAATATTTCTAGATATATATATATATATATGCACATGTAAATGTGAATGGTGTTGCCTTGTGAATATTTTTCAGCTCTTTCAAGTAAATAAGTCGGAAAATGACGCTGTACAAAAAACTGGGTGTGAAACTTGAGCGGCAATATCAGTTTGACTGAAAAAGAAAAGTAACATAGAAGTAATGTCAAAGATTTTGACATCTGCAGTGCAATACTGACTGACTCAATCGCAGTCACATGTAATCATGCCTCAAAATAACAACCACCTCCTTCTGCTGATGAAACCAGTGTCTGTCCACACGCCAGCTGCAGAACAAACTCTTCCCTGCAAGAAAGGGGGGCTCTGCTTTTCCCCTTCAGTCCTCCACGACCATCTCTCTTTACTCATACTTGAAGGATGAACTTCCATTTCACACATCCACCCTCGTCTGATGACTTGTTCTGATTATTATGATTATTATATTAAGTGTTCATCTACCTAGCACTTCGCCTCTTTTGATTGACTGTTATTGCAAACAGCAGAGAGGACAGTTATTATTACTTTTATACACCTCACACACTTAAGATCAACCTGCTTGCTCCACTCTTTCATCTGCTTCATTCATTTACATAACTTTCTTCTCTATGCCTGCTTATGTATTTATTAACCCATCCCCATTTGTCCTTTCCTCGTTCAGTGACGGATTAAATGTCCTTTTTTTGGTCTCATTCTTTTATCTTTCAAAATATTTATTTTCTCAATATTTTCCCAGTTATGGGTAATAAGTTTAAGGAGATTATCCCCCATTGTTGGCAAGGAGGCAGCACCTCTGGCTCAGCCGTTGTTTCCTCAGGGGGGATTGTTGTAGTCTGTCCTGGCAGATCCTGAAAGTTGTCTTAAGTATCTGCAAGAGGCCAGCACTCTCCCAGGGGTCTATGTACAGCCCTAAGCAAACCACAGTAATAAATAATTGTGTGACTAGCGGTTCCAACCCACCTGACCTTTACATGAGCTTTTGTACCCTGTACTGTCGCCAGAGGTGTCTTTTTTATTTAGTCAACTTTAGTTTATTTATTATTATTTTATTCTGTTTTTTAGTGTATTTGCTCATCCTTCCTTCTCTTTGCATCTTCTTCTTTTCTTTTTCATCATAAATGCACACACATACATGTTTTGTCCTGCATAACCTCTCTTAGCGACTTTAACTGCCTTGCATATATTATCTTTATTACCATCATCATGATATCTATAGTTTTATTGTTTTTATTTGAACGTATTAATTTATTTTGAATCGTTTCCTTCTTTTTGAAAATGTTATACGTGTTGCTTTTTCACCTTGTATACTCCTTTCTATGTATTTTATGTCTCTATGTTCTGTCCCTTTGCACCAAAAAAACAACAACAAAAACAAAGGTAGTCAACAGAAACTCGAAGGCAAAAGCCACAACATCTACTGCTCGGAGGGAGGAGAGGGACACTAAAAAGGAAGGCAACTATCTCTGAGCTAAAACTAGAGGGAATATCAGCACTGACTTTCAAAGATGCACAGATGAGAAGGGACGCTGAGGAGCGACTCAGATGTGGCTCTTTCTTTTCTCTTTTTCTTGTTTTCTTTTGGACTAGAAGCTTTCATTAACTTCATCAACCACAGGCTACATCCAGTGTTATGTTAGTGACAGCACTGGAGTGCAGCCTTTGGGTCACTTTCACTGACAAACATTAACAGATTCAAGTGTGAAATGTGTTTTCCACCATCTGTCTTACAGCTTTCTGAGGGCTTGTGATATATTTTCCACTTCATAGCTGTAGGTGTTGTTGTTTGATGAAAAATATTAGCTTTGCACATCATGACAGCTTCGATACTTTCTAATAAGTAAACCAGTTAATTTATTAAGGTAAAAAAAATAAGCTAAATGATAAGGTAATAAATAAGTGCGAGTTTTGGAGACACTTCATTTACATTTTGTAATAATGCAGTTATACATGTTGCTGATCCGTTAGCAAATCCTCAAGGGTTTCTCACTTTCTAATTAGCAGTTATTAATGATAACAAGTCGTTAATGAAAGGTTTTAATAATTGAGTTTAGCTTTGTAAATGTTAGATAGACAGATTTTGGTCCAAACTAGCCAGAGGGAGTCTGTTCTGATTAATGGCGGATTTTTTAAAAATATTAGATTTATTAACCATTATAAAGTCTTTAGTTACAGCTTATAAACCATGTTATCCCAATTATCAAGTAAAATGTTTATCTGATGACAAAATTACATGCAATATTACCATGCTTGTTGTAAATATAACATTTAAAGAGAAATATGGGTTTCTCATCATGAACACAGATTCAGAGCCTGTTATTTTACTCTATAGTCTCGGTTCGTTCTAGGCTCTAATCGCTGGAAAATGCAGCATTAAACTCTTGAGACTCCTTTACACCCAAAATAAAGACAAGCAACAATATTTTAGGATTGTCAGAAGAGGCTTGTGGTGACACAGTTGATCCTAAATAGATCCTCCTTCTTTCTCTCTTTGGTAAAAACTCCTGAGCTGCAGTTACAATGATTTCAACATCCTGTTGTCAGGTTCAACAAATACAGACAGGTTTGAGAAGATTTGGTGAAATCATATAGTTATATGTACTGATTTAAACAGTGTTGGTTGTCTTCATCTTAAGAGTACTGCGGTGGTGTTAGGATGTTGTTTTAATGTATACTGTTCTTTATGCGGTGCCTGTTTTTTTTTGTTTTTAATGTAAAACTAATCACTCACACTGGTCAGCAGCTGTTTATGTGTTCGAGCTTTGAAGAGCATCTTTTGTGACAACGACCTATTTTCTGCTAATGGACCCAGATGACAGATTCAGTGATGCTGCAGAGACAAAGAGACAAAAACACTGTCAAGGACAGGTAATGCTCTTGCATCGATATCATGTCATTTGCTATGTACATTTTCATAATGAAAAGTGAAACGCAATGTACAGGAAAAATTATATTTACATTTTCCTTAGTCACCAGAGTTATTAAGTGTGTTTACAGTGGCACTGGAGCACTAAATGTGATGTACTGTGTGTCCCGTACACAAATAACATCTCCATGCGTTCAAGCGGCGCACCATACTGTCATATTATTCTTCTCTGTGCTGTGTGCAAAGATTGTAGACATTGTTTTTTCTTCGGATCAAAGCTGGATTACCAGCTGGGCAAAGTGAGCAACTGGGCCGTGTGGCCTTAGGTTATTTCTCTGAAAAAATTTTAATATGCAATGTTGTTTGGCAATATTCACATGAACACAAAATAAACTGAACTGAGGCAGGTGGCTTCTGCATTTTTTACCTGATCTCGAGGCCACATATTTATGAAAATCTAGTTTTAATACCGTTTAACTGGGCACTGTAGTGATGTGCCAAAGACAGAGGCTGAGATATTCTGACTTTTTAATCCTTAGTATTAGTCTCGCTCCAAAACTCTGGATCCTACATCTCCCATAATGCAGCTAAAAGAATCTATTTGTAAAAAAAAATGACACCTCCTCAAGAGCCAAATATCACATTATACAACTGTTTACACTGTTCCTAAATAAATTTGAGTGTAATCAGATAATCAGAAACTAACTTTCATAAGCTAAGGGGCGGCCCACCGCTTATTTTTGCCTCAGTGGGTTAATCTGGCTCTGATTTTGATATATGGCTCTTTTCAGTGTTTGGTATTGTTGATATTTGTCACTTTTTTAAGTGAAGATTACTGTATCTACTGGTCAAAGTTTATATGGCTGTTGTAGTCTATGGTAAAATGTATATGCCATAACCTATAATTAACCAATGTGGGATGAGTTATCACTGAATGTAAACATCGATGGTTAAAAAAAAAAAACAGATAGCTATTGTGTGGTATACTTGTGTACTTTTAATTGTTTTCCCAAAAACTTAGCCTGTACTTTGATAGTCAGTAATCTAAGCTTTGTCAAACAAACAGTTTTCCAGAGACTGCTTTCATTTTAATTTATTCCACCAGTGTTCTTATTTCTTGCTTTAACAACCATAAGTAATACCTGAATGGCGTTCAGGCTTTTAATCATTCAGTGGTGCAAAGGTAATATCCAAGATTTAGCTTTGATAAACTATGACTTTGCTCTTTGCAGTGTTTTTTACAAGCTCTTAAGTTATTTATGACTGTAGCAGGCTGCTAGAGGATGCCAAGTGAAGCAGCAGAAAGGACAGAGGAAAATGAGACATTCTGTCATTTATGGTGTTGTGGAAGTCTACCGAGGTTTGTCTGATGGTATGGGACATACTGTGACTAATGTGACCTCTTGCAGGCAGACGTCAGTGGGTCGACTGCTTTTCAGAGGTACAAAGAACAAACGATCATCCATTAAAGTGACCCTGGATGAGACCTCAAACTCAGCCTTGGTTCTTGTTTGATTCTTAACTTTGATTCTCAACTCTAGATTCCGACTGCTGATTTTATAAACTGTATTAAATTTCCTCTAAAGTATCAATGTGTCGTCACAGCAGTTTTATGAATGATAGATTTTTTTTTTTTTCTGTCGCAAGGCCAAAATGCTTTGGGAGTTATAGATCCTCGGTCTAATTTGATTTGAAAGTTATGGACACAGTTGAACAATTTTGCAATTTTTGTTCCTATTTAATGTGATTGCTTTGAGTAAAGCTTTGACAGTTCTTACTCTTTGGACTGGATCACCCTGACACAGCAAATATGTGACGCTAATGTGCCAATGCCAATGCACATGGGCCTAAATATAGAACACAGTAAGAGATGGGAAGAAAGAGCTAGTCTACTCTGTCCAAAGCTCACTATTTACATGTTGTTTGTCTAATCTGAAGCACTGTTGCTGTCATCATGAAGTTTCCAGGCATCAGACAAAGTCTCTAGGAAGTTGCTGTGCATGAGCTAGCAGTATCATGTACACTCCATGTGTAGTTTTTATATTTCATGACATAATGTTGTAATAATGTTAGGTAGGTTTGTTAAACTCGAGGCAGAGCCGTCTCCCTCTGTTTTCAGTCTTTATGGTAAGATAAGCTAAGTTGGCTGCAGCTCTACACATGAGAGCGTTATCCATCTTCTCCAACTCTTGGCAAGAAAGTTATTAAGCGGATTTCCCAAAATGTCAAACTCTTCCTTTAAGTCCTGCCAGAAGATAATTTATTATATAAATGGCAAATTGAATTAAAACGGCAGGACAGCATCAGCTAAGGACAATCGCCAATGCCGCCACTGCTGAACACCAGTATTGAACTTTTAAACTATTAAACTTATTTGAATCTCCACATGAAATCAGAACATAAACACGTGTATGAATATGAGAAAAGAAGGCAGGTAGTAGAAATTCCATCCACGGTATGAACGTACTCGTAATGTTACATTCCTGAGGAAAATGTCATTTTGAATGGAAACCTCTTTTGTTGAAAAATAAAGTTATTCTCTTGTCTCTCTTCTCTTCTCAGCATCTGTTCAAAGTGAGATCTTAGAGCGTGTGTGTTGACAGTTCTCATTAATGAAGCTTAAGCATCTCATCTTTCCCTCCTCTTTGCATCCACTGCTATAATCAACACCTGTTCTGCACAAAAAACACATTCCAGTCCTGATTCAAAAAATGGTTGGACAGCAGAACCTTTTATGATTTGTGCAAACACATAAATTACATAATTTTTTCCTCACCTCTCCTTTGTACTGACTTGTCTTTCCTCAGTGAAGCAAATCCCTCCGAGTCCCACAGGAGACGACATAAATCAAATTATGGATTCCTTACTTTGTGTCTCAGGTCTGCAGGGAAGAAGCCAAACTTTTTTTTTTCTTCCGTCCCCTTACATTATAACATTAGCCATCATCACGACAAGATTATAAAAGATGCACACCTGACAAATTCATTGCTCCACTGCTGAAACCTTAAAGACGATCATTGCATGTAGAGTAAGTGGGGCTGGTTTTACAGCACTTTTCAAGGTGCTCGGGTGGAGAATTATGGCTGGTGAACCATCGCTGACTATAAAAACTTCACTTGTTAACGCTAAAACGCTGCGGTGGCACAGTGCTGTCGCAACGACATTGATATTACGCTTGAAAATATTACCCTGTGGGAGTAGAAGTAGGGTGGCTTCTACTAAACTTCTGCTCATCCACCGTCCACACCCAAACTTAATCCAAATATCACACACTCTCCCTCACATTAATTCTATTTCTGTATTGTTAAACTGTGTGGCCAAAGATGACTCGAGGTATAATACATTATGAGTTTGATTTAATTATATGATAACACTGATTATATTCTACATTTTCTCCCACGCAAACACCTCACATGTGTCTTCACTGCTCTGCAATTGTCCAAAAATCTATTAAAACCACATCGATGAGCCGTACTGACCCGTTCCTTCATTACAATAAACATGGGCAGTGTAGTTTATTTTGAGTCCTGCTGCTATAAATACCACACGACCAAATATGTATTAATCTGAAGCCAAAATCCCTTAAATAATGTGCACAACATGCCCTCCTGTGTGAGTAACATTTGCCAAACACTACAGCACCCATCTGTTTTGGGCAATATATTCAGTATTTGTGACACATTGTTACAGATTTACATCTTCAGTAGGAACCGGTGAGCAAAGAGTCGATTGCCACAGAGAAGGTAGCGATAGCAGAAATACTGAGCTGTTTCTTTTTAATTGGAAAAATATGGAAAGACACAAGTCTCACCTTTTCGGTAAATCCACACTGCTCATGTGATCAACGCACGCCTGCCTTGTCTGACACAGAGAAGGTGATCACTGTGTTCTCCCTTACTCGTTCTGACCTCGATGCTTCCCATAAGCAATAATAACTCCCCCACCCCCAGGGGAACGTAGACTCGAGCGAACAGGTGCATGCTGGGGAGATGATGAGGATTATGAACAGGGGCGGCAGCTGTACGTGTGCCTAGTTTTTTAGGTGAGTTGTTTGGCAGCTGGTATGACAGTAAAAGAAAGTGTGAATAAAAAAACAGACGTGTTATGTCTCCAGGTGTAAGGAAGAGGACTGTCATGATCTGACTCGATCTTGATCTTCAGCAAAGGTTTCCACTAGAGTGCAAATTAATCAAGACACTCATAGGCCTCAAGAATGTGGATTTAATATAATACCCTTCGGCACCACACTGCAAGAATGTAATGAATCCAACAGGCCAGTGCCACGAGGAAGCAAACTGTGACTGATGTGCTTCTTAAGACTGAACCACTGATAGAAATCATTGGTGTTGTTGTCAGGACCAAATTGGTGACTGTGTTTATTTGCATGCACACAAGAAATCCGATTATTGCATAAAAAGAGGTTTCAAAATGTGGATAAAAAAAAGTCTGTCTAGTCGATGTCATGTGGAGACTTATCCATTTTCTCACATTTCAAAGGTCATCGTGGTGCTTTCAAAAGTTTACTTTCCATACAAAATAGAAATGATTAAACATCTCCTGCATCCTCATCTTTCAGTTGGCATTGCGGCCATAACCTGGTCAGGAGTCGGGGTCAAATCAACAACAATCCAACAATTTTGACAAACAAGTCTAGCCACTCGGTGCGTGTTCTCCGCAGGTCACCTCCAACTCTGCATGATCACAAACCTCTTGTGTTGAGTACAACTGTTTTTCTTTGACACATTGTTTTGTTTTTATTTTCAGACAACTGCAGAACTGTAAAATGAACTGAACCTGTCAGGCTTTATTAATGCTACCTACCCCCACTACCTGCTGCATCGAGATCCTCAATCAAAACGCTGCTTTATACTGATGTAGTCATCTGCCAGCATAAAGACACAGCATGCCATCACCTCTATTGTGTGATCAGCTATAAGAAAATAAAAAATGAATGATCACAAGGAGCAGCTGGAGGCTTGTTCATGTTGTTGCTTTACAAAAGTAAAAAAAAAACAGGTCTGTGAAAGATAACAGGCATACATCTGTGTTTTCTGAATGCTCTCTTTTTTTTATCACCTACATAATGGCAGACGGTGTGTTGTCAGATTCATTCATGCTGGTGAGTGATTTGAAAGATTTCGGTTCTCGAGTGTGTTTTAAAAAAAAGCTGTTTGGATAGAGGGCCAACCAGGAAAGGTTTATCTTCATCACTGTGGACACAGCATGGAAACCTGGATTACATACAAGTCAAGTCAGTTTTATTTATATAGCACTCTATCACAGATGTGCCTCAGGGGTCTTTACATACAGCCATTTATCTGATTTCTACTCGCCGTCTCAGCCAGTCAGTGATACTGGTCTGGGTTTTTCAAAAAAATCGATTTCACTATCAGAGCTCACGTGCACTCGCACATTTTTTCCACCAGTTCTTTAGATTTTTGAAAGCTTGCATTCCAGCTCTCTTTTAGAGCATCCCAGAGACTGTCTTGTGATGTCTGGATGTTTTTCCTTCTCAAACGGTCCCTAAGATGTTCATTGGGGGTTGAGGTCTTGTGACTGCTTACGGAAAGCGAGTGAACACTTGTTGCTTTTATTTGGACTTTAAATAGGCCCACAAATCCTCTGCAACACGACTTGACTGCATGCTTTTACAAGACAGATGAGTGTGCGGAGTGCTGAGGTGCAAGTCACCAACTCTGAATATGCTAAACAGCTTTCTCTGTGCTGTAGATCATACGCGATGTTGCATTATTATAAGGCTCAAACTTCTTTCCAGTAGTTAGATCTTGGTACTTTTCTTTGAGCCTATGTGGCCGGCTCTTATATTAAATGCTGCTTTTTAAAGCACTAAAGGGGCTTTGTATCACTTTTACAGCTCATAAAGGTCTGTAAAAATTATTCCACAGTGTCATGTAAATGCTTCATAAAAATGTGGTACTACTAAGACATTTTTTCTTTCTTTCTCTGGAGTACAACTTGGCTCCGGTTTACTTATCAAATTTACAATCTCCAGTTTTCTGCATTGCTTTTTCTCTTTGCAGGTACGCGTTCGATTGGATTAAATAACAGGTCCAAGCAAACAACGTGAAAGACATACAGGCACTAACAATAACACAATCATCATTAAAGAATGATACATCTGAATAAATCAATAACAGTTCATCACTGTCCACAATGACAGGCAAACTTAATCATAAACTTGAACTTGACATGAAAGTGGAAAAATAAAGAAAGCTCATGGAGAAGCAGGGCTGCTATTATTTGCACCAAAACATGAAATAGACTGTGTACTGTATAATAATAGACTCACAGGCAAAGTGTGACTATTAAAGGGAAACCTCTTTCATGTCATCCAAAATTAACAATGCCTTGGAGAAAGAACGTGGGATTGATGTGGTTAATAGAAAACACTATCGTGAGATTACAGGAAAGTGACAAAGCTGCTGGGATGCAGTTCATTGTTCGCATCAATGACCAACACTGGAAGCCATTTGTGCACTGAACTTGGCTTACAAACCTGAAAGCATGCCCTCCATTCATTTAGACATAAAGACCGGCCTTGTATTGATACATACCTTCCTCTAGGCCTCGTTCAGACTGAATCCGCAGCTACGAATCAAAGCCCGATAGTCTTTGTTGAATGAATGTTTTGTGTAATTCCCGCATGACTTAAGGATCGATAAAATTTCTACTGTGGTCTCATGAAGGCTTTCAGGAAAATCATACTCACAAGAGAAGTGTAAGTCACTTTGTGATTCTAACAAAGCACACAGCGAGGAGTCAGACAAAATCAACAGCAAGCTGCTCGGCAGTGTTTTCAGGAAAGGTCAAGTAAACAAGGTTATTAGATCCATCATGGTCCAATAATATCAACAAAGAGCGAATGTAACATGGCAGTCGTGATTGTCTCTATGGGAAACTGTATGTGAACTACATTAATTTCTTTCCAATGTATTTTGTTTTCTGTGACCCCGAGTGCTGCACAAAATCCTGTGCCCAAAAAGAGAGCACGGCTAAGATGATTGGTATGAGTTCAACGTCGTGGAGTGAAGATTAATCGAGGTGAGCAGAAACCGAGGCAGATGGCAGCAGTGTGTTGTTTTGTTTACGAATTAAATCCAAATGGCAAAAAGTGAATTCACAAAAGGAATAAAGATTAACAAATAGGCTGAAGGGGGTGATCCAAGCTGCTGCTTCGCCCTGATCCAGGACTGTTATACGACTTATCAGTGTCTTGCATAATATCTCTGATGATCAGATCATAAAGTGTGTTTCTCTCTGACACTCTGCTCTGTTTCCCATTGTGAGATGACTGCAGGTCCATATGGCTGTGTAGCAGGTCCAAGTGGTGAATTTATCACGGTTTGTAAATGTTGGCCAACCAAAGCTAATTGTTATTTGGGTATGGTATGGAAAGATGTTGAAAATACTAAAACATCAGATCTTAGATGAGGAAAATCTGTAAAAATCATCAAAAGACATGATTAACTCCTTAAAGATGCATCTCCACGAAGGAGCAAATAAATACTCCAAAAACAAATAACCAGTTTAATTTGCTAATAAACCAGATGGACCGAAGTCTGATGAATGAACAAGGCAATCAAATAAAAATTTTATTTGACTCAAGGTCCCCTTGTTGGCTTTCTTTTGGAGTTTACAGGCCTTCATTAGCGAATGAAATTTGCGCAG
Source organism: Larimichthys crocea (assembly GCF_000972845.2). Lineage (NCBI taxonomy): Eukaryota > Metazoa > Chordata > Actinopteri > Sciaenidae > Larimichthys > Larimichthys crocea. The sequence goes on along the minus strand of NC_040011.1, from coordinate 39,012,611 downwards.
TCGTCTGTGATAATCCAGTTGTCATCATCAAGAGCTTCATGAAAATCTGTCTGCTAATTCTCTGTGAGAGGTCACTGAAAGCTCCTGACATTTTTGGCAGGTTTCGCAAGCAGGCATTAAGATTCCTCTGTTTTCTTCTAACTCTTCTTTTAATTCTCATTTGGTGTTTATTACTACTTTAAAGTGATTGTTAACTCCAAATCTGTCCTTTGAGTGTCTCAAAAAAAACTTTGTGAGTTTTAAACGTGTTAAATACAAGGTCAAGAGTGACCCTTCAACCAAAAAAGAAAAAAAATACTACTATATATATACATTGTGACGGTTCCCTGTATAATTGAGTGTGTGCTCCAATACCCAGCTGATTGGTGGAAACCCCTGGGCCCCAGTTAGGGAGAGTATAAAGCTCCACCCATTAACTCTCTTTCTCTCTCTCTCACTCTCTGGCAGGCTCCATCCACCTCTCCAGGCTGCCTCATGGTTTTTGGTTTTCTTTGTTCTTATGGCACCCAACATCTCACATCTACACATTTTCATTCATGCATACATGCACCTTCACCACTGATTGACTGATTGACACACCCCATCGTTTCTTTGGTTTGTTTTTGGTAAAAAATGTTTGTTTAGTTCTTTACACTAAATCATTTCCATTTTGGCCTTCAATCCGTGTCTCCCTTGTGTGTTTGTCATGGCTCTAGAGCCGGGTCGTGACAACATTTTCACAACAAACTGTCCTTGCCACAAAAGTTCTCCTGATAAAAAGTTTGCACAAACATCTACAAGTACAACTTTCTCCATCCATCCATCCGTCTGTCCGTCCATCCATCAATCCATCCACAGCTAATATCTAACTAATATATCACTAGGGATGGGAATTGATAAGATTTTTACGATTCCGATTCCATTATCGATTCTCATTTGGGAAAAAAAGGAGAACAAACAGTTTGATCAGCATCAACTTTGTTTAGTTAGAAGTATCACAACCTTACAAAACCAACAGCGAGGTCAAAAGAGTCCCACAGCCTAGTAACGATGTGTAACTGTGGCAAGAAGCACATCGCGCTAACATGGTAGGCAGTGTGTAACCGCAGCCTGGCTGCTGCTAGGTTGAGATTCATCTCCAGTCCGAAGCGTGTCAAAAACACGACATTCATTTAAAAATATTGCATGTTGTGTGCGCAAATGTTTCTGCACGTTCGTCGTGATCCCTCCCTGTTATCTCCACTTTGCAATGATTGCAAGTCGCCCTGTTGCCAACTTTTTTTGGTAAGAAGCAGCCAAACTTTGGAGCGTTTGAACCGAGTGGGTGCCATCGTTTACTACTGATTGCACTGCACATGCCAAACTTGCGTAAGTCACGTGGCGTAATTCGTGCTTTCTGGAATCGATAAGAGAATCGTTAGATAAACTGCCAAGCGATTCCATGGAATTGAAACACACGTTCTCAACAAGAACCGGTTCTCAACAAGAACCGGTTCTCGATTCCCATCCCTATATATCACACATCTTGTCTCATCACCCTCATAACCACACGCTGGCACAGTGACTAAAAATGATCTGTCTCATATCCTGAAGGTGTGGGAAGAATCCTCTTTAATTTGTCATATTTGATCAAAGACTCAGCAGAATATGAGCCACCTGCTTCACAAACATCAGCTAACATGCATTATTGACACCACTGAATCAGTTACTTGCTCTGATTAAGTGATTCTCAGTCTCAATAAGCGGCACCGGGCCTCCCAGTCATCGAGCAGCCCTGTGTGGGATGGTAATGTGGGGTGAAATAACTGTGATTGAATATTGATCAGGTGCCTGTGTACTGCCCTGAGGCACCTCAATATAATCACTCCCACACTTGTTCTGTCGCCTTCTGACCGCGGCTGACGGAGTGATGACAAAGGATGCAACTGCACTGTGCGAGGTGTGATTTGTGATGCACACACGCACACGCGCTTAGAAACTCAGACAAACCAGTTATGAGAGAGAGATTAGGTTACATTCAAGGGCAGATGCATCATAACCTAATTGTTTTGATCATCTTTTTTTAAGGAAGATGTGAGATGTAGATTAAAGAGCGGGGAAGTGCTTGAGTGTACTGAAACCGAAATGAGTTAGACTCAGTTCCATCCACCGAATCCAACCTTTTTTTTTTTGCATCACAAGTTTAATTGAACTGTGTCAGCAGTGTTAAAAAAGAAAAGAAAAGAAAAGAAGTGGTGCTCAGCCTGAGAAAGAGAGTGTCTGAGAGGCATATTGATTAGCTGCTCCTGGAGGAAAGGATCCTCCTCATCACACTTCCTTGCAACACCTCCCACAGGGCATCCATCTTAATGTGGTATGACAACCCTCAGCCATATCAAAACTAAATCTGGACATCGATTTCGACTTTCAATTTCGGCGCTGAAAAACACTTTTATGCTTTCATACGCACAGCCAGGCGTATGGGGTGTTTGTCATGCTGAGAGGGACTCCTGCTGAGGCCTTACACAGGGCGCGCTGGAAGTAAAGACCTTTACTGCCAATAACTACATGTTTCTCAAAGTTTCTTGGTGTTGTTTGTGTGCTACTTTCTATTAAACTCTGTATTGCCCCGACCGCCGCACAAAGTCGGGAACAGATTTGAAGCAAGTGTAGCAACGGAAAAAAAAGGTCAGCTTCTGTTTGTCCTCAGCGGTCCTAGCCTTGGCTTTAGACAGCAAGATAATTTGCATGAAGGATCCTCAGTAGCCGTGGTTATAGCGTACTTGCCAGAGAACATACTGTTCATGTTATGATGCTTACAGTGGAGAATATGGTTCAAGCTACTGGCTCAGAGCACAGGAAGTAATAAAAAGCCAGAAGATGAGAGTTTTGGCAGCAAAAATCAGCAGACCAGTTTATTAGGTACAGACGCACGAATCTGCTCTGAGGTTTAAAGAAATAAATACGGCCAACAGTAATGACACAGCCAAGGCTGGTGTACTCATGTGGAAATACAGTACATCATTTAGCATATAGATTGTTAACCGCACATCATTCAAACGGCCTTGGCAAGCTGATGACAGGTGAGTGTAGGTTCAGCTGTGTTCAATGTATGCTGCTGATAATGCAGCAGCCAGTAAGCGCGTCAGTTTTATGACGTGTTTGCGACTGAGAGGAATGAACAGTTGAACTTTATCTTGGTGAAAAGTCAACTTTTCAGAGAAGTATTATAAAAATGACTTGTTTCCAGGCACGCAAGCGCATTTTTAATGTTATGGATTGTTTTTTAACAAGGCTCAACAAGTTCAGCCAAGATTTTTTTTTTTTTACAAGTGCAGGTAATACTTCAGGTGAAAATGGGAAATGACAGTAAAGATATGTAAAAAGTTCAGCATTATTGGAGAGTACTGTCTTCTTACTGTATATATGTTGCTGATTTGCTTTGGTCTTTTGTGCAGTTCGTTGTGTCTGCTCTAGAAAGGTGCTACAGAAATATAGATTTCACAAAGGATTCAAAGGATTTCTTTGACACATACACAAACAATGTGTGCAGCTACACTCATAAGGCCATAAGACAGCTGTGCAATGAATGAAAATCAATCAGAGCACACAGGTAAGTAAGAAATAGAAAAGTAAATATAAAGGATACAAGTTTAAATATTAAAAAATAATACTTATATGTAGTTTAAGTAATAAAACAAAATGAAAAATCCTACTCCAATCGAAGAGTTCTTTATAAAACCACAAGCTGGAAATCAGGTTAAAAAAGTGATCTTCAATATACAAATAACTTTTCTTTCAATGAACCCAAAAATACCATACAAATAAAGGAGTAATGGGAGGTTCAGACATGCCATTAGATAGCTGGATGGAGGTTTGCAGGGAGGCACATTTGATGACCAACTTATCAACTCATCATACTAGGTGGAAAGTAATAATGAGATACATCCGGATGCCACAAATAACAGCAAAGTGGTTGAGCTTCACTTTTGACATCGGTCACTGCAAATGCCACTTAGCAGCTATTTATATGGCATGATCTTGATCTCAATGGAGCTTGCCCAGTTGTCATGAGATTTCTATTTTTTCCCTGAGTGCTTCTCTTTCATGTTAACTTTAAAGCCATGACATCTGGCCAATCTTCTGATGAAGATTATGTAATACGGCAGAAAGTTTTAGAACAGTGTCTGCTCAAATAATGAATGGCACTTAATGGTTCCCATAAATGGCAAATCAAAAGATAAATATTGGCAAATTTTCTCCACTAACAAAGTCAAGATGAGGACTGTTGTCTGGGTCGGTGACCCTGTGAATGCCTTTGTGCAGTCCTACATGTGCTTCTTCACCCCCCCTCTGCCAATCCTGACAACTACAAAGGTCTCTTTCAGCAAGGTTGCTGCAGTGTTTGGACAAGAAGACACACACACACAAAGGAGACACGAAACAGTTGTTGCTCTCAGCGACAGTGTCCATCAGTCCAGGAGTTCTCTGAAACCAAACTCAGAAGGAGTGTGATTAAATTTCCTTGTTGTAACATATATTAAGGTTGGAGATAAACACATCTAATCTAAAGAGTGTGAGGAAGAGGTCTTAGGTATCGAAGAACCCGTCTCTCACTAACATGATTAAGTAGGACTTGTTGGCAGCTGCACGCGTTACGTAAGCTTGCCTTGATGATATACAGAGGAATGATGTGATTATGAGCATACGGTTGTGTAGATATGATTCTACATTTCATGCTAAATAAAGCTTAAACTCTTTGGTACATGAAGTGTGTAAGGGACTCTCATTGCTCTACACTTTAGCCATTTTCACGGTGCCATTAGCCGATCTCTTCATAGTGTAGTTTGACACGATTAACATCCCAGAAAGGCGACCATTAACTTGTTAATTAACACAATTCAAGGTCTTCACTTCTAGACTTTAATTCTTTAGTACTCTTGAAGACCTTTCTAGTTACTCAGAGGGAACGTGTTAAATTGTGTGCTTTGGGGGAATAAGGGCGCACACTCCTTGCACAGATTGTCTCAGCAGGTAGTAACCACAGCATCTACACAGACATGCAAGAAGTAAATAGACACCTTTAATTTGAATTTGAATGAAGGTGTCTATTTACTTCTTGCATGTCTGTGTACATACTGTACCTCACATGCAAACACACACATCGGCTTATTTTATTTTTTTTCCCGATAGCAATCATAACACCTTAAAAATATGCTTTGTAACATTGCTGCTAAGAGTTAGATGAGAAGACTCTCATGTTTGTATAGTAAATATGAAGATAGACGCAGAATGCAGTTAGTTTAGTTTGCCATAAAGACTGACAACAGCTAGCCTGGCTCTGAGTGATTATGTGCTTCTTAAATTTGATCTCTTTTCAAGAAGAGTAAGTATTTTAAATAATAATCATCACCACCACCACAAATGATTGCCATTAAAATTGTACAATACCTCTGGCGCTGACAGTCTGAAGACATGCTAGTGGCTCTGTAAGGCTGTATAGATAATTTCACCATTCATGACAATTGTACTTTGTACTATTTAAGTTATATTAAGGCTAAAAGTTATACATAATTAAGAGCGTAGCAGCTTTGACTGCAACTAGACTTCATTCTTTGCCCATTTTTAGATTAGTCTGTAGCCGGTGGAGGCAGTCCGGCAGAGATAAGAACCACCAGCTTCACATCAGCGCTACAGAAACCTGTGGATGAAGTCATTGAGAAAAGGCCCAGGCATAACGTTTACTGTGTTCACTGACTCACTACTCTGCACTGAGGAGGAAGTTGTAAAACCTAAAAAAACAAATATGTCGTCAGTTTTATAAGCATTTGGCATAATCCAAAGTATTGGATAAATTTGAGCTTCCTGTGCCACTATGTGAAAAATCAGAGGAGATTATTAATCATGATTTATCCTGAGTGGGAACATTAATGTTTGTTCAAGATTTCATGGCTATCTATCCAATAGTAAATTCACATGACAGTAGCTCTAAAGTTCACTCATTAACATCTAATCTATCTAATTTGTTTAATTCCTACAAAACATTTGTGGTTTTACTGAGTCTTGCTGGTGCAACTAGCTTCTGAACCGGAGAGAAAATAAAAATATTTCCCAAAATGTCAAACTATTCTTTTCATTCTATTCATTTTCTGGAGAGTAACGTTCAAACAATCAAAGTCCAGCTTTAATCATTGCACTAGCCTTAACCATAGCACTAATGAAAACAGAAACAAGTTACCATGTAATAAATGCAATACACACACACACACACACACGCCTACACTTAAACATACATCGTACTCTTCTTGTCGAGCGCCTTGAAAGCACCATAAATATATAGAGCGCAGATAAATATTCCAGCTAAAAATGGCTGACATGCAATTAGCTCTTGTGTGATTCTGTCTTTAAAGCAGAGCCTCTTGGGTGAATTATGGTTGGCCTGAGAAGCTCTCTCCTTCAACTTTAGTCCACGGCGTGCTCCTGCGACTGAGGTGCCAGCAGATTAAGAGCACTGCCGTGAGTTTTGTGCCTCGGCCATAATCCCTCTTGCCATTAATTAAATTGAGCTCTGATTTAATCACTGTTTTTCAGGTAATTACAGGGACTCATTCAATTACGCCATCAACCAATCAGGTCTGTTGGAGCACAACAAACGGCACAACGCTTAAACATCATGACATCATTTGATGTCGGTCTTGTCTGAGAGGAGGCCATAGCCTGAAATATCCGGAGTAGTAGATCATGTGAGGAGAAAGCTTGAAGATTTTTTTTTCATAAAAAAGCAAACAGTTTTTATTTTTAGATGAAATTCTGAGTTGTTAACAAGCAGGAAGGAGCATGCCACTTCAAAGATCAAATCTAATCATGTTTCTTTCCAAATGCTTCAAAGAATTATATTTCTAGCAATATCTGTGTCAATAATTCCCTCGGTTGCTGCTGGTTTTTCTGAAAGAGTGCCTTTAACACACCACATGAAAAGGCGAGGAGCTGAGTACTGTCATGTGATGTCTGTTTCTCCAAGTTAGCTGACGCAGATGTGACGTCACCTGCTACTGAAAGGGCGCCTTTGACAGTTCGGAAGGGATAGTTAGCTATGGAGAACGCTTCAGTAAAATCAATTGCAGTCCTTGCCAGCGGGACTAAAAGCCCTGTCTGGAGGGCGACATGGTCTTTTCCCTCGTGAAGAACCACAGGAACATTTCCCACTGCCATTTAATGAGGTGTTGTTGGATGTCTGGTTCTTGTTCAGATCAATTGGTTTATCTTTGGTAGGCAAAGTATTTTAAAGTTTGTGTGTGTTCGTTCCCGTTTGAGCCAAAGGGAAGAATTTCTATGCTTCATGAAAGGGTGTAACCATATTTATGTTGTGATTTCTCAGGAACAGAAGTAAGGGCGGGGGTTAAATGTTGTACATGAGGTTAATTCACTTGAATTTATCACACAAAAAATTTAATTAACATAAATAAACATTTGAAATCGAACGCTGTATTTTTAAATTGCTAATCGCCTCATTTACACCAGCTTTTCCCACTTCAAACCATCATTGAATCCAGATTGATTTCACTGACTGACACAACTTTAGGAACAGGCTTTTCTTCTCTGAGTGTCAAATAGAGGCTACTCAGGTCCTCTAACGAACTCTTTAAGTGGCTAATTACAAACTCTCTGGATCTAACTCAGCTGCTCGGCCAAGGACAACTTGGTGAGATCGTAAACACACATGTATAGGCTCCAGGGCTTTGCAATGAGTCAGAAAACCTACAGGGCTGCAGTCGTACATAACTAAGACCAACCTAACCACAGCTATAATTCACATGATCATATCTATAGTGTAATGAAGTGTGGGGAAAAAACACAAACAATTCTGAAGATTTACTTAAATGTTGAAAGGTTTATGCACTCCTTGGTAGAGCAACACAAAGTCTGCAGGTTACAAGAAGAATAAAGTATACAGGAGCAGACAGATTAATATTTAACACAGTTTTTGTTTGGTCTGTGTCTAGCATACTTTGGACACCGGACAGGCCTCATCACCTTGTGAAGAAAACGTCATAATTCTACCGGACAGCAAACTGTTGTCGGTTTCTGATTGGCTTATCAATAGACAAAATCAAAACAGTTTAGGTAGAAATCAGTTTAAATGCAAAGCACCTCGTGGAACTAGCTGGTAACTCACTCGCTTTTTTCACATTCAACAGGCTGACGGTTCTCCACTCGAGGGAGCCGTTTAATCAGACACATTAGTCACCCAACGTCATCTTTAGAAAAGGAAGGTGAAAGCAGCAGTCTAATACCTGCAGAAGTGGAGATGACATGTCGTTAAACACTGTACAGGCAAAGAAAGTAAACGCATTTTGAAAAAAAAGTGCCACATTTTTATCACTTTTCTGAAATAAAAATAACGCAACTCACTTTATTTGTTTCAGTCAAATACTGTAAATGTTGTATTTCAAGCAAAAAATATCATTTATATCCCCTTGAACCAGGCATGGCACTAAAGTTTTATTAACTATTCAATATTTCAGTATTTATACCAACAGAAGTTATTTAGTTAAAACATTAAGCAAATCCAATCATTAAAATCTCACAGGATGTGTACCAGTTAGCAAAACTGATTTGGGTGTTTTTAAGATATAAAAATGTGACACAGAAACACGACTATGCAAGTATGAAAAAGAAAAATACAGCTTCTGTTTCTTATAGGTGGTCCCGATTGGACTACTACAGAAGATCCTGAACAGCAGGTTAAAGTGTCGGTGCTGTAGCTATGAATGATATTGGCAGGGACTTTAGGAATGCTTCTTTACCACCTAGCCTGCAGTAAGAAGAAGCTCGGAAAACCCGTTTTTTTAATTTTCACATGCACTAACACAAAACAAAGGACTGATTTACAACCCTTCCTCCAAATGAAGAAAAGTCTCTATCATTGCCTGAGGAGATCTGCCAAACACGGTGTCACGTCGCTTCGAAACTATGTGGCAGTAAAACATGACCTATATCTCCACCGTATCCTGCTTTCGTCTTCATTCACATCTTAAATTCTCAGACAAGACACAAATCTTTGTTTAACAGTATCTCATGGGAACACGTTCCCCAACGGTGGAGATCAAACAAAGGAAAATATTTGAGTATTTAGTTGAGAAGCAGCAGCCTTGAAGGAGGTGACTGCCTTGTAGATGACATTAAAGAAAGAAAAGTCAGAACAGGGTAAGAAAACTAAAGTAATTACGAAGACCGTACAGTCTGTGATTAGGTATGTGGGTTTATAAGTCATGCAGCTTATAAATAATGATGTATTTTTATTACACATGCTGCACAGCATTTTCTCTATCATATATCTTTATGCTGGCATTGCAGGCATTTATTATAACTCATCTTTTATCAAGTATATCTATTTAACCCGCAGGGTTGGTGTCTTTGGTTTGATGGGCATCAGTATATGCCATCTATTATTGATGCTTTGTGTTTCTGCTGAGAGAAAAAGCAATTCAAAAAGGGAAAATGAGAGAGCACACTTGACAACTAGTTTAAATTGATCATTTCATATTATCATTTTTTATGACAGCGCATTCAAAATCAGTAATTGTAAAGCAAAATGCTGTTGACACTTCATACATCAGCGTGCTCAGTCAACCACAAACAGAATAGATTATCAAGTGATGAAATTAAAGTATGCTTTAGCTAAGATTACACCCTCAAGACAGAAGGAGCTTTTTTTTGTTCATTTGCACACCAATTGGTCTCTGACTTCACTGCAATTTCACAGATCTACAAACCAGCGGCTCATGGTTTCAGGATTCAATTAGGACCGTCTTTAAAGTGAACTACATGGAAACAACAAGGTGCCAACATGTGACAGAACATTTGCTGTGTGTCTGTCGAGGTGAGATGCATTAGCACGGCTGAATAAAACTCGAAGCAGAATACAATAAGAAAAGCTACAGTAGCAGCCGCAGCTATAAAGTAAAGAGACAGCAGTGTGTGGTGTGGCCTTGAAGATCTATGATACAATCTGGTGAATAAATGTTTAATCTTCACTTATAAAGAGAATGGAGTGTATATCTAGAAGCGTTATCTCTGAACTGTTCTTTAAATAACATTAAACAGTCTGGTTTTGAATGATAAACTGCTGCGTGGATTAATGGAAGTAAATTGTTGCTGCCTAGAGTACATGATGTTTCCTGTGCAGATAAAAACACAAAGCCAGTCATATTTATTGGACAGATAATGCTTATGGTAGCAGCTGCTTTAAATCAAATCAAATAGGAGGAAGCTCAGCTGCAGTAGCTGTCTTTGTGGTCATGAAGCTGCGTGCTTTATGTAAACAGGTACGACACTAAATTCATGGATTTTCAGGGATGGTTAGGTTTACACATTATCATTTTGTTGCCGCGCCCTGTGGCTCGAAACTGTGAAACAGAGCACCCCAGCTTGTGTCCATTAAGTCGTTCAATCTTTGCGCGTCCTGCTTTGATTCATCTTTGAGATGAGTCTGAAGTTGATGGATTCATTTTGTTGGAGAATTATTCTCTTTGATCTCAACATCTTAAGGCAGAGCAGTAATAACGGATGAACTGAGTGGATGCGTAGAGCTTCGAGCTGCTCTCCAAATCCCGCTAATGCTGAAAACATAACAGAGAGCGAAGCCGTTCGCCTGCTTTTGTTTACTATATCTTAATTTCATTAGCAGTTTTTGCCATTACATTTGCTGCCTTATAGGATTAAAAGATGAAGTCACAGCAGAAGTGTGTCACTATTTGTCTCCCTCTATTGGCTGACTCATGAGTCATATGATAAATTAAAGCATTTTCTAATCACAGGAAACCTGAAAAACAACATTCCAGTGTAACTGGGACAATTACCGTCAGTGCATGGTCTTTAATCCCTTTCCTCAGAGTTCAGTGGGCGGAGGAAGTATTCAGATCTTTGGTTAAAAGACAATAAAAAAAATATATTCTGTAACAAGTACAAACCCCGTGTACAAAATGTTCAAGTACAGAACTAATATCAGCACTGTGTACTGAAAGCATCAAAAGTAAAATGAAGCATTCTGATAGATCATTCTGCGTATAAATCATTTATAAGTGTTATTAAATTGCAAATTAACTGATAACTACAGAGGGCAAATACATAAAGAGTAAAAACTACAATAATTCCCTTTTAAATACAACACTTGCTTGGGTTAAAAAGGAAAACACTCCTTCGTTATCATAAATCCTTTAATATATGAAAGAGGCATATTTTAAACACAATATACAGTGTAACAGACCATGTCCCACAGTTTTCATATACAACAATTTCTTTACAAGGCTGCCCATCCATGCAGACAGGTCCAAACTGAAATAACGGATAGATAATATGATTTTGTTTGTTGGTTGAAATCAACACACACACACACACACAACTAAAAAAGTGTTAGATAAAACCGAGAGACAAATGCTTTTGTCGCACAGCTGAATGAAGTAATATTTAGTAAAGTGGTTTCTGTGGCTGAAAGATCATAAACTACTCTATCATTATTCTTAAACCGAGAACCATCTTTAACTTAAAGCACTTTTACATTCCACTCCCATCATGCTCAAATGTCATGATTCTGGGATGGAAATGTCAGTCCTAACAGCCGTGATATTGCTGTTAATATTCTCACAAAACAAGTAAATGATGCTGCTTCTCTGCACACGATGAGGTAAGACCTGTGGGTAATGTGCTGCTCGCCTCTGTGAGAAACATCAACAGAAATATCATCCGAGACATTGACCAGACTTCAAAGCAGGAAAAGAATCACAGGATATGTTATCGGAGTCACATGGAGAGACATTTTGTAGTAGGTTTATAAAAGAAATAAAGTTCAGTCAAATGCATATTTAGTAAAAGAGGCTTTATGTCAAAAACGTGATGATGCTATTAGAGATTTAGGAATCATCCGCATTGTTTACAGCTACTGAGGAGAGATCAGGAACCGAGATGATTGTTTTTGATAATTTAAATGTTTTGTGATTGCACATTTCCATGCACACACACCTGCAAACAGAAAGAAATGGAACGCTCATCTGCTTTCACGCTCAATGAAACAAAATGTTGAAACCAGAACAACATCCGAAAAACATCACTGAGGACAACTCTTTTATTTCACGTTCCTGAACTTGACTCGTCTTGTGCATTGTGCTGCATAAAGGTGAACAAGGATTTTCAACCGAGCGTGGAGCGGTAGGTCCATGCTGATACAGACTTATACATTCCTGGTATGCGTAAAGGCTCCTCCTCTGGAATGATTTAACTGCCCCGCAGGGGAAAGCAGAGAAATTAAGAGGGTGTTTCACGATGAAAGGCCATTATGATAAAGGACAAAGCATAATTAGTGTGGTTTTCTCCCCCCCGACATTAAAAGGAATACAAAACTAGAATTACCCGATGCTGTTGAAACAAACACAGTCCAGTTAGTCACCTTTGTAGAGTCTGCGTATTAAAATCCTGCCACGCTGCTACAACTAATTATAACGGTATTATTGTCCTTATAACCAAGGTGACTGATTATTGGCATCCAGACACGACGGTGGCTGCAGAGAGAGAGAGAGGGAGAGACAGAGAGAGAGAGAGAGGGAGAGGGAGCACGAGTGCTTTTTGTTTAGGAGCTGCAGCTCTGTACTGCAGCAGAGCTGACACCCGTGGCCCCCAGACAAGCCTTCAGCCAGATCCTCAGCATCACTCAAAAGGCAGTGGTCCTCCATTTTATGGCGTGCAACACAGAATCTTCTGGTATGCATAAATAGAGTTATTTTATGGAGGGGGGTGTTTAAAGACCCTGAGCTTCCAATATATTTAGCGAATTAATCACACATTAACTGTTTCAACCCACTTTTCAAAACATAAAACTGGAAAGGTGTGGACAGGGAGGGGAAAAAAAAAACACTGGTTTCATCCTTATCTTCTAGATTCGAGCAGGATTTACAACTGTTGGGGGTGACATCAAAGAGGCCCACACACATTTAAAATAACAGGAGGAAATCATGTTGCATCAGGCAAACGTGGAAACTTTAGGTGAGAATTCACAACAGCTGTATCATCCTGTAAATGTTTCTACATTTGATCGTGATGGGGGGAGACATTTGTTCTCTCAGATTGCTTGAGGTTCTTACAGATTACACCTAAAGAGCTTCTCCTATGCAAATTCATCCATTTCAAACGGAGAGAGAAGTCATTACCGGCACTCCGGGGTGCCGATGCATTGTTGTCCACGGGATGTTTTCTAGCTGAGATGCCCATATCAAACGTTTGAGTTTTTTGTCTCGTGTTTCTTTTTTTTCAAAAGGAGCCCATTGTTTAAAAATACTTCAAAATGACAGGCTCTGAAACAGGTGCAGTCAAAGTCAGTACAATGTTTTTGAGTGTGTGGGTGGAAGCAAGGTGACATGTAAGCACAGCGGATAATCATAAGGTGCTGTTACTGAATGTGTGTATGTGTGTATATATATATATATATATATATATAATATATATATAATCTATATATCTATATTATGTTCGAGAGACTGGGTGAATCAGACAAATGCTTGGTGTACTGTTCGCAGAATATTAATGCTGCTCATCGTTCAACTTGTGTGCGCTGCAGTTCAAAACTTGTTTTTCTTTTGGCCGAGTGTGTGTGTGCGTGGTATAGGGAGCTGTGTGTGTGTCTGTGTGTGTGTGTTTAAATAAATCCCATCCAAATCCTGCCTTTGCCGTGAATGATACTTCTACAAGCAGAAAGAAGTGTAGTGGTTAAAGCCGGACAGAAAAGGACAATATTATCAAGTGAACCCAGTCGTGTCAAAAACTACATTCTGTGAGGATCATGGAGATAAAAAGCTGCAGAAGCAACTTATGATGCAATGGTTTTTATAATAAGCAACAACATAAACTGAGTACAAAGTGTAAACTTGAGAAAACAAATATTTCCTCAGCCTGGAAACAATGACAACGATGGCATATTGTTTAAATGCCACCGTGTGAGACTTAGCTTGGTTACTGTACTACACATCAACAATCTAGTCAAAGTTAAAGCAGCATTCGTGTTATATTGAGGCTGTTGCTAATATTAAAAAAAAGGTAACAGCATGTATTTAGTATTCTATTTAAAAACCGGTCAAAAGGAAAAGACACAACATTTAGTTAAAGATAAAAGCCATACTGTAATATGTTTAATTTGTGTTTTGATTTCTCATTCCATCTGGCACTTCCCACAATAAGAGGGACAATAAATTCACATTTTGGCTATCTAGAAATGCTGTTTGTTATTCTCTGCATTTCTCACAAAAATCAGAATTGTAGCCAGACAAAACCTTGGCAATTAGCTTGCTGATATCATTTGGTCTCCATTAGGACTGCTAACAACATAAACAACAATGAGAAGCTGTTTTGCAGTTGACTGATGGGGTCAGAGGTAAAACAGGTGAAGTAAAACAAAATATGCGTATATGAAAGGAAAAGGAATAAAGGGTGAATGAAGGACATCTATAAACATACACATATTTCTATTTCGCTATGCCGAGGACAAAATATAAGACAAATGTGGTAACATAGGTCAAGTAAAAAAGGCCCCAAAACAGCAATCCCATGTGCCTGAGGGATGCTCAGAGACAAACAACAATCTCAACTATCATTAAACCCTTTTCCCTGTATAGCATAGACCTACAATCCCTAACCACACCAGGCCTTTCCATATAAAAACAACACAATATCCTTCAGTAAATCGACAGATAATACAATCACTGCAGGGCAAACAGGGCGACTTTCGAGGGACTGTCAGTGTTTTCTGCATTAAGTAAGTCCATCTAAATTCAACAGACATGGATGGAAATAAAATAGATATGCTTTTAACTGGTGGCAGAAAGCATATATTTTCGGCCAGGCCCTGAGGTATTGTGGGGCGGGTGGTGCAGAAATTCTATCTAAAGAACAGGAAGGAGACAAAAATATCACTGGAAATTAATGGCACTTCTTTTTTTTTCCTCTCTTTACATTTTGACTTTAAATCTCCTGAAATGATTCGAAGTTGCAGACTTGGCCAGCCAGTGTTCAGAGTTTGTTCAGTGGTCATAAAAAGGTCACGATGGAGAAAAATGACACGCGTAGGAATCCGTGTGTTTGTTGGCCGGCCCGGCCAGCCACCCACGATCCCCTACGGCAGGAAGTGGGGATAAGCACGTTTAAAAACAGGCTCTTTGTAGAAGATGTTCAACCCCTGTCTGAGTGGACAGAGGCTCTGTGACAATGTAGTGCTCGACCTAAAAAAGGAGGCTTATTGTTCCTTTTTCTGTTGTTTCTCTCTCTCTTGTTTTGTTGTCTCTGACTTTCATCCATGGCTTCCAATTTCCCAGTTGACAGAAGTCCTTGTGCAACTGCGTCCCATAAATACACTTACAAAAGAAAAAAGAAAAAAAAATCTAACTCTGAAGGAGGCAGGACCGTCCTCTGTATATTTGGGTTAAAGTCCCAGCTGAGTGGTAAACAAAGTGTTGACTGTTTGGTTTTTGTGGGATCATATTCTCTCCCTTCAAGTGTTGCTGACAAACGGGGAAGTAAACTCTTTGAGTCCGCACATATACGAGTGTGAGAGTGTGTATGCGCTGCTTAGCTCGGTGGCAAAGTAGACAGAGTTAAATGTTCTCGGCTCTTCATCCTACAGCTGGACGGGACTGTTTGTGTGCTGTGTTAGCCCGGCTAGGCCTCAGGGGCGGTGCTCCACCACTTCACCTCTCCTGTCACCAGTTGGCTTTGACAGCTTTGACGTCGCTCACCAGGTTTTGAGCGAGACAGATACCAAAAATCTAAAAAAAAAAAAAAAGGAAACAACAGAGGGGGTTAGGTCAAGTGAGTGTTCAGAATACAGCATGGTACAGTTAAAAAAGGGAGCAGGCTACTGTATGGCAGGTTGCAGGGTTTTCTTGATGTTATCAGTTGTCACCACTAGATGGCAGTGATGACAAAATTAGAACCTAGACACATTGTTAGTTTTAACGCTTAATTCACTTAGTTTTAAAAAAAAAGTTTAACAAACAAAGACTCACCTGTAAAAGTGCAATACCGACAAAGATTCCAGCTACAATAATCAAGTTGTCCTGAAGCCACTTCTCAAACTGTCCCACACAGCCCTTGGTATAGATAAATCTCTGCCGCTCCAGCTCCTTTTTAAAACAGAAACAGATCAGAATCAAAATCAAATTGAAGAGTAAATAAACTCTTTTTTAAATCAGATGGGAATATAAAGTTATTAGAGAGGACATTGGCCTTTTAATAGATAATCTAACCAACGTCTAAACTCTGACCTATGACTAATCTATTAACTCATTTTCCCTTCGACTCCTTCACAACTGAGGAGGGCATGGGAAGTGACTGATAGCTGAGTCACTCTTGGATTACAACGTGTCACTGTCTGAACAACAGGGGGAATATCAAGGGCCCTGTCGGGACTGAACAAACAGGCAGAGGCTGTTTCCTGTTACCGGACAGATGGCTGTTCGTGTTGTCAGACTGAGCCGATGATGTGCACGGCCTATTCAGAGAATGGAAGTAAAAAGGTGTAATTTAGAGCCGCAAAGATACTGGAACGGGGGGTAAGACTGGGTGTGAACGGGACTCTTTACAATGATCTCTTTGTTACTCCTCAAGACGAGTCAACCAGGCAAACGCTTTGTTCTCTCGCAAAACCTGAAAGCTAGCCTTCAAACCAATGGGAGGTAAAAGAAGCCCCTTGGCAGCCAATAAAAAAGCAGGAAACACAATGTTGTTCTGGCTGTGAACTTCCTCTGAAGCTATTTCAGCCTTTTGCTTTTGTTCCACCGCTGTCCTCTCCTCGTCTCCTGCTCTTCCCCTTTCTCAGCCTGTGCGCTCCATAGACAAGCTGCGGAGGAACTCAGTGCCCATCACTGATAGTTTCAGCAAAATGTCAATGGGCATTAGCAGAAGAGCACACAGAGGGAAACGAATTCATACCAACAGGCAGGTGGTTCACTGTATTGCAGTGCGCCTAGCAACAGCAATCTTTCTGACTGCAGTGCAGTGAGTTGTAACCACCACACCCACACACAGAGGAAAAGGGAATGGACTGGCATAACCCACTGAGTCGCCAATTACAGAGTGTAGTAAGGCTGCTCTCTAGGCTATAACTGGAACCTAATTATCCCTGTTAGAAGAACAATCTGTTATTAAGGCAAGAAGCACGCAGAGGAGGCTGTGTGCTAGTTAACCCTATACATACTCTGTCTGTCTGCTGCGTTGGCTAACTGTTTCTGGGCACCCATTTTCTACATCTTTCTCATCTAGAAACATAATTAAACATGCTATACAATCTACATTTTATCGGTTCAATTCAAGGCTGTTTTATTTCAAACATTCTTTATTCTATTTTAACTTAAGAGTTTGAGACAAGCAATCAAGCCCAATACAAATGAACCTGATTGCCATTATAAGTTCAGCCACTGCTTAGATCGGTTCAATCAACCAGCTTTGCAGCTTGTCAATCAACTCGCTCTCAGGAGTAATTCCACTCCAGCAGCTTTACGTCGTTTCAACCACAAAGGCTGGCACCGGCTGCCAATCATGTTTGATGACTACTGCCAGTGACTGTACTCTGAATGAGAAGTGGTTCTGTGCAACTGCTGATGATTTCATTAGACTTTTTGAAATGATCTAGATATATTTGAAACATATTGTGAAGCACAATCAACATTTCAAGAGAGATGGAAACGAACTTGAGTGAAGTATAGGGTTAATTTAAGTACACAGAGAGCTCTAAAAGATCCACAGAAAACACAGAGACATGTCTGGAGATACAAACCACTTGAAGCCGAACATCATAACCGCACTGCGTGTTGATGACATCCTCCTGCAAGAACAAGACAAAAATGTGAAATCCTCTCTCTGTCAGCTACTGGTGACAGTGTTTGATATGCTGAACGTCTCTTCTTGTCTATCTGAGCGACGGCAGAAGAAGCAAATTAAGAAGTGACCGATTTGGAGACATTTGGAGAGCTTTAAAACTTCAAAAACGCGTTGTAGCTCCACAATAATTGCTAGACGTATTGCTAGATATGAGAGTTATAATTGTATAAAACAAGCCTAAGTATTATTTATCACTGTATATTGTACATTTTCTACTTTCTAAATCAAATCTACAGAGTTCAAAGTGAATAAAATGCTAAAGAAATACTGAAATTATAAAACTGTTAACTATTTTTATTATACTTTAATCTGTTGACTACTTTCATGATTCATTATTTCACCTACAAAATGTCAGAAAATTGTGAAAATGCCTATTATAATTTCTCAGATGTCTTGTTGTGTCTGACAAACAGTCCAAAACCAAAGAGATGCTATCATAGCTCAAAGCAGCAAACATCTGGCACTTTTGCTTATGATTTTTTGATTATTACAATAGATGCCGCTTCAGTTTCTGTTGTTTGTTGCAGCTCCATACTAAAGATTAAAAATGTATTGTTATCTTTAAATGACTCACTGCAGGGTCTTTAAGACAGCAGGAGAAGGGGACTCCACAGCGTTCCCTGCTGGGGTTCAGCTCAGTGCAGTTGAAGTAGATGTTCAGATTCCAGTCATCGGGCCCGTGAGCTCCACAGCATGACCACTGAGAGAGCAGCAACAGCAGGAGGAGATTAAACACCCAACTCTGGTTAACGGACACATTTATTCTCTCTGATCTTTTCTTTAGAGCCTGGCTCAGGTCAGTTTGAGTGAGTAGCCAGATCACTGTGGTGAGTAGTGACTACAGAGAGTGAGACACAACAGCAGATCTAATTGCTTTTAAAGTAGTTTTGACAGAGTCCACCATACACAGGCACTCGTTATCTAAACTGTTTCATTCAAATAATTAGATATTCATTTCATCATCTTAATTGTGTAATTTTTTTCACAGATGCAGTAGATGAGTCATTTTCCTTCCAGCTAAACAAGCTGTGTTCAGAAAGTGAGGACTGTTTTTTAATTATTTTTTTTAACAGTCAGTGACACGCAGGTTTCAGTCAGTAGACGTGGACTCACATATTCTTGGGCAAAGTCAATGAGATTCTGCAAGTCGATATCATCGCGGTAAGCCTTGACATTATTGTTGATGAAGAAGTTGAGCTGGTCTTTGATCCAGTCCTTAAAGACGAAGGCAAGGATCCCTGCAGTCAGCTCCAAGAAGAAGATCAAACCCAGGAACACAGAAAACTGGAAAGGCAATGACGCACACAAACAGAAAACAATAAATCTGTCACTTCAATCGGGGGAGTCTGGGTGTGACTCATAAATCCTGTTTTGTAAAACATCAGAACATTAAAACATTCTTTTCCTAGCATCTCTTGTTAAAGAAATACAAGAACAACAGCAATGATGTAATGTCCCTGCACAGGTCTGTTTGTTGGGCCTGTCCTGATTTGCTGACTGAGGAGCATGGCAACAAATACTGCAGTCCCAGAGGTACCGTTATATCATCCCTTTACAGTAAATGTAGGAAGAGAGGAGACGGGCCTAATGATAAATGCACAAAAGCCACATTAGCTCCTCACTCTGACGCCTCACTTACTGCTGCTAATGGACATCGGCTGGAGTTAATAGCTACTCAGAATCGCAGCCAGCAACAAGGCAAGTTTGTCTCTGTCAGTCACGTTGTTATCAATGCAGCTGCACCCAAATAAACAACCCAAAATGGTGTTGTCACAGCTTTGTGCTGTAGGAGAAATATTTTTTACAGATCAAAAAACAAAAGCAGAAAGTGCAAGATACTGTCACAGATGAGCCTTATGAGACAACACTTGGTTTAGTGATAAGTTAACACATTTGTGCCATGAAGCCGCCCATAGCATTTGGTTCGGGTGAGTCACTCGAGTCCTGTTACACCTGCTGCACTGACAGCCTCAGCTCTGGTGTGAAGTGCAGATCTAAGGGGTGTGAAGTGGTTAAAAACGGTGTCTGCACTCAGAGAGTCGTGAGCAGGCTTACAAATTTGAGCAGCAAAGTGTTCTCTCTGAGTGCTCCGATACAGCCGGCGAAGCCCAGGATGAACATGACCCCTCCTACGACGATGAAGAGCCACACGGGGTCGAAGCCCCCTAGGTCCGTGATGGATGACAGATTGGACAGCACTCCCTGAAAGAAAGGAGGAAAGATAAAAGAGAGTGTTTAAAATTCTGATAATTTTACCATAATCAATCTGTGCTATTTCTAACAATCTAACAAAAACACAGTTAACCTTGAAAACGGCTTTGTCATATCAAAGACAAATAGTGAAAATTTGACTGATGACAGTCGAGAGGCTGGGTGGGGTAGCTCTGTTCAGAGACAGGAAGGCAATACTGTTTAGAATGATATCCATCAAATGTGTTAATTTCTAAAGAGAATAACAAACCCACCATGTATTTTTGTATCAACTTATCTACAACACAGTTTCACTCTCCAGCAGATCTCTGCCCAGCTTAGAAAAACAAGCAACTTTTATCAGAAGAGGTTCACAAACAGACATCTGTCCTTCCTCTCTGCATACCCTGCCCTCACAGTCCTAACATGTTTTCCTGTCAGCCCCCTGCTTGGTGTGCACCGTGCGCTTCACACAGGCAAATTACACCTCGGTGCCAAAGACCGGGCCCACTGGAACATGTCACAGGGTAACACATTACATGGAGGTGCAACGTCTGTTCAAATATAATGTCGGTTCCGGCTCATGCGTGATCTCGCTCCATCTCTTACCATCTTGTTCTGTCATCCTGTTTGCTCGTCACGTATAGTGCACATGTCAAACACTTGCCTCTGAGGGCTACAAAGCCGATGTCTTATACTGCTTAAGTTAAGCTCCCACTGCACTGGCTGAGCTAAGGGACAGCTATAGGACAGAGGCAGAACTTCATTCTTGTGTTTTTTATGGCCCCGGTGCTGAATAAAGTGCCTGAAACAATAAACTAGTCTGACTGAATGCAGAAGGCTAGGAACTAATCATTTCAGTCAGAGAGAGAGACCCAAACTCACCATTATGCCTTTCCAGTACCCGCCATTAATCATTCGACCTAATCCCTTTAAATTATTCACGCTGTTCCACAAAGGTACTCTGATGCAGGCCCATTTGTACAGAGTTCATGACCAGACGTTACTAATCGGTACATGCTTCCACGCTGGTGCAGCATTTACTGAACTGGACTGGTACAACTTCGAGATAATTAATGAACAAATTGACTGTTAACTCGATTGGAAGGAGTTTTAAACTGGGCCTTGATCCATTGCACATGAGAGTTTAATAGCAGCACTTGACCTTTGTGGCTTGTTTACTGCGGAAAATAAACAGTTAGCAGTTTCCATGTAAACTTCAGGCATTTATTTTGTGACAGACAGAGACACTGAATTCCTCGTGGCTGTGAGTCAAGTTTGTAATTTTGTTTATGGCTCCTCATTTGTAGCTGTGCCTGTTACTAGCTCCAGTTTAACTCTATTACAACTATTGGGGAAAAAAAAACATATTGGTCACAAATCGCACTTGAGCTGCAGCTTTCCTGAGATGACCAAGATGTGTTTACCATTATCGGGTAATATGTTTTTAAGTGCTGCGAAGTGTTACAGGAACGGCGCTTTCATTTCTCACACCACTTGTCTCAAAAGCGCTGTTCTCACTGAAATTCTCTCCTGCAAATTGGACTCCAAGCATATTCCCGCTGGAATACAGGGAAAGAAATTTAGCTATGCTATTGAGGCAATCGTGTTGTACTTCAACTGTGTGTTTGTGCGCATGTGTTTATACTTTACCTTCTCCGCCCATGCCCACAGGCCAATGCCCAAGAATGCTGCTCCTAGCAACTGTAAGACAAAGAGCAGAGAAGAGGCTTCACCATCAGATGGAAAGAAAACATGAAATAATGAAGAAATTAAATATGAGACAGTACGAGATAACAATTCTCATTGACAAATAAGTGAGAACTTTAACGTGTTAAGAAATGCAGAGAGCGTGGGTGTAGTTAGGTTTACGACGGTGTCTCCCTGGCAACACATGAAAACAACCCTTCAGATTCCTGTAACATTTCACTCCGATTGATCCAAAGCAAACCATGACGTCACCCTTTCCCGGCAGTGCCTCACCCACATCAAACGTGTGAGAAGAGTCACAGTCAAAACGCAGAAATCTCCAGTCACAGAGTTTTCTTCTAAAATACGGCAGATAATCTCGTGATCTTACCCATCGGTTAAAGAGAGAACCTATTTGAGAAAATGGGCTTTTAGAGTCTTTAAACAAAACCAAGTTCTGAGACGATATCTTTTATCTTGCCGTGGAGAGAGTGACTCATTAGGTCCGCAGGTTATTGCAGGTAGGAGTCATTGCACTCTGGCTGCTTAAGAGCTAGGAGAATCTGATATCCTGAGTGTTAAGGAAAATCCCTTTGGTATAAGCCTCCTGTCCCATGAAGGATGAGTGTGGGGCTCACGGGTTAAAACATACCAAAAAAAAAAACAGAGGACTCTGAAAAGCACTGGCATGACAGGGCCACGGTGCTGGGCAACCGATGTAAAGACACAAAATTTAATAAAAGAACACCATGGCTTATCAGACTGCATTTCAAATAAAATCATTGTAATGTTATTGTCTAATCAACTGCTTAGCTGCCACAAAATGTCATTCCTAACAGATTTAGGATGGTAATGACCTTAACTGAGGCACACTATAATGGCACAGCCTGAAATATAATAGCTCCATTCAAATTGGGCGATATTGTTGCAAAGCTGATTAAATCGGGTGAAGCAGGTAAAAACGATGTCAATCTGCCCGCGTGCATAACAAGATCAACAATGTGACAGTAATGCCAGCACAAAAACAACAACACCACCAACAACAGTAGCGACTGTGAAGGGGTTGCTACAGAGCTGGCCTGCTGGTTACATAAGCGGCAGCGAAGGGTGTGGCGGCTTTAGCTGGAACGTGACACGCAGGAAGAGTCGAGGTGAGCAGGCGGAGATCAGGTAGAGGAGATTAGACACACAGAGAAAGGAGAGTATTAAACCACTTAGCCTCTGACTCTAAATAATCCACATAGTTTAAAGAGAGACCACAAAAAAACGTGAGAGAGAAAGCAACTCTAAACTCCAAACATCCATAGTATCTCGTTAAGGAGTGGTTCTCTAGATAATTGTGTATAAGTACTAATTGCCAACATGTAATCACACTTAATTAGAGCAGAATGTCTTGTCAATATTCTCAGCTTTCTAACTATGAAAATTCAGGACAACATTAAATTAATTCATTCATTTGTATCTTTCATTTGGCAGTGTACTCACATTAGCATTCTAGCAGAGCTTGAGACAAACATTTCTTTTTTTTAATTATTATTTGAGGGGGAAAACACTTCTCTGCGGTTCTTTGTGTCGTCTGTGTTTGCTCTGCGACCGCACTGCCATTTTTCTCCCACAGCTAAAATCAGCACAAACTCCCATAATCGTCGTCTGCAAAACATCTTTGATGTCATGACATGGCTGTTCAAGTTGGATGACGGCTCGACAGGAAATAAAACTCAGTATGCACACTGACTGTGTGAAGAGTTTGGGTGGCAGTATCAGGAAGCACATGCAATAGTTTCACTTGAATATATATATATGAAAAATAAAACTCGGCTCTGGATGTCACTGCATCGACATCTACCAGTCGTATCAAATGTCACCGCGCCAGTATAGAGTTATATAACAGGGTGCAGCTTTCACCTACAATTTCTGAAGGAGTGTCTGTGGGAGAACCGGAAGGCTAAACTAAAGCAGTGTGTCCTTCCCAAATCAAGCAATCTATGTTTGCACAGAGCCCAAAATGAATGATTCATCAGACATCCCTTTAAAAAGACTCCTTAAACGGACAACAAATTGACCGGTGCTTCGAACGCTTAGTGCCAAGTAATAACACAACTGTTATAAGAACTGAATCACAATGACTATTCCCAACATTAGTGTGCTTAAACGAGGCAGACATTTTCTAGTAAATGCTCGACATCAGGAAGCACTGATGACACTTTGATGAATAATATCCTGCACATGCAAAAGCTTGTGTTTCTCTAACTAGAGTTATATATGCCATTACTACTCTTAGAAGTCATTTAAAATGGTCTTAATAAACCAGAGAGCATTAGGAATAGCTTGGATTTGATTGGGAACAATACCAAACAAACATAAAAAAACTTCCAGCTAATTGCTCTCGACCTTGTGGTTCCATCCCATCTCTTACCATCTCTCCTGTTTCCGCTCTACTGTAAACTATCCAATAAAGCAGAAATAAATAAATTGCCTCTCTGGTCTAGTGCTTCTAAAATAAAAACACCAGCCAGACACCAGAAAAGTACTTCTGTTATATGGCCACTTTTGTTATTATTTCCGGTCAAAAAGTACTTTAATACACGTCAAGTCGCATTTTCCTCTGCCAGTGCTTGAGGCGACCTCAAAGGCAGCGTTAAGTGAGACAGCTATGAGGTATCTACGACTTGTACCCTGTCATTTCGGCTTGCTATTTCTCAATATCTTTCTCAGTCTACTTCCATTAACATTAGTTATAAAAAAAAAAAGCACGATAACTGAAAGGACAGAGTGCTGATCAAAACCTGAAACATCATGCGGACTTGTAAGCGTACCCATAAATGTGCCTTTTTTTAAAGCCTCGTTTCCAAACCAAACATCCCTCGTGGGACAGTAAGGTTTGGAATTGAAGTGAGTTTGACTGAATGAGTACATTGAAACTGAACTGAACCTGCCTTTGTACAGTGGTTGTGTTTTTTTCCCCCCTTTTATCTAACTTTTCCCACAGTGTAATGTGGGCAGAGTCAAATTCGGGTCAGTTGGTGGCATTCAAAACACATTACCTGTGTTAAACTCCGCCAATTCTCCGGAGAGTCACTGTGTTTTTTAAGTCAACAACAGATACGAGGTAAAGTGAAAATTAAACATGAGACATATTTTTACGGCGTCCTTGTTTGTTCTTAGTTCACACGTCATTGCTTCTGTTTGTTTGGTGACAAGATGTTTAAAAAGCCCCTTTAGGATTTTTGTTATTTGAATCTTACCTGCACTAGTAAGTAATTTGTTTCCCTTTATTTGGATACATTATTATCGCTCTATCTAATCACCGTACTGCCCGTTTTATCATTGTGCAAATAAACAGAAGTCTGGAACGAGATGTCCTTGTGTGCGCCTCATTATTCAAAATCAGACTGTTTCAGGTTATTTCGCTGTCAAGTGCAGCAGTAAGATGTGTGAGTCCCAGAGCGAGGGGTTCCTCTCCATGTAGACAGAGAGATTATCAACACTTGAGAAGATTCCTCCCTAAGCCCGCTGATCCCATTAACCTCAACTAACTAGCAGACAAACCGAGCTCCACGCTGCCTGGACACAAACGTACGCACACAAACGCACAGGGTATAGACTTACTCAAGTGTGACTGACCTTTCAGTGACTCCCTACTACAACAACAAAAGGCAAAAAAGCTGAATTTCTAATGCGGTGGGCCGTGTGAACGCAGTCTCCAAAGCTCCAAAACAGCTCATCTGTGGAAACACGTCGCGTATTTTGGATCCACGCTTCTCTACATGTCACGCTGAAAAAAAAAATCAATCTATCAATTTGGCTGATGAGTTACAACAGAATGTGACTGGAAAGATGCGTTCAAGGCTTGAACCCATCTGACTGGAATGGACACTGAACAAATGCCCGAGGCTGAGGCTATAATCGAGGGATGGCTATTATCTTCTATCCACATATATTGTGTAGAGCCAACTGAGACGGTAGTTGACAGGGACAAATAATGAGGAAACATCCTCCTGTGGGAGCTCTTTGTTTCCCTGTTCAGATTTGATATTTTATCTGCAGGAAACAGCAAATATGACTAAAGAGAAAAACATACATATTTGTCCTAGCTGTTATTTGACATCAGCTGTGCTTAGGTGGTTTATTGTGCCTCTAGCAAATCAAATGCCGATTATTTTTTGATTATATTTTCTCAGTTTATCAAGAAATAGTGTGAAAATAGTGGAAATGTTTTCTGATTTCCCAGAGACCATGATATATACATATGTCCCTGTTCCAAAATTAAAAAGATATTCAGACAATTTAAAAGCATCAACCTGACTTTTCATTCATTCATTCATTAGTCACAAATTAGTTGTTACTTCAGCTCGCTACACACAGAGGAAAAAGTCGGACAACAAACAAAAAAGAGAGGGAGAGAGCGGCTCAAATCCCTGACTACCCCTGAATGCACCTGAGTGATGCCTTCACACCTGCGATGTGATTTTTTTATAGTGCCAAATGCGAACAGACAGAGCGGAGCCGTAAGCTGGCTAATAACAAACAGCCTGCATCCAACCAACTCAGCAACTTGGTTACAGCTTAACAAGCTCTTAATTACAGCATGTGGAGCGCCCAAACATTTCAGCAGCTCAGGCAGAAAATATGATTAATTAAGTGGATGTGAGGAATGTGTCTATTGTTAGGACGAGAGAAGGTATGTTGTTCTCGGGCGAGAATGTCTGGCTGTCAACAGCAAGTTCGGGCGGCGAAAGAATTCACACAGAAAAAGAAGGCACTGGAGTTTATTGCACCATTTTGTCGACAATATTTAGGGCCTTACAAGCATTCTGTCTCAATTTAGGCAGCTGTTTCAAGCCTGACAAGATCACTATAGGAAAGACAAATGGGTTGATTTGTGCAGAATAAACCCCCATCTCTCTCTATTTCTGCAATGCACTGGGCTTGTCTGTCAAATCCAGTTCTGCAGCACACAGACAAGAGGAGAACATCTTCTAGTGATTATTAACGGAAACAGCCAGCGAGCTGGAACTTGTTCCACGGTTTCACAAAGAGCTGCAGACACAGGACTGTTAGCTTGGCCTTGAGTGTCAAACAGTCTGAAAGAGTATAATATGAATCAGACACAAACGCTATTGGATTGTGAAATGTGTTTGTGCTTTGGTCCTCAGCTTCATGAGAAAAAAACAAACAAAAAAAGCTATAGAGTAATACTCCTACGTCTTGGTGCTGAAGAAAGTAGGAGATCCAGTTGCATGTGGATCACATGTGTCTGATGAATCCGTCAGAATGAGCATACGAGGGGTGGGTGGGTAGAAAACACAGAATCAACCCCCCCTCAGTCTTTGTTATCACCATCCCTCTTTGTGCGTTTATGGGTGTGTGAGCGAGAGAAAACAATGCTGTCCCGCAGTGGCCGAGCACTATAGCGGTGGAGGGAGTGAATGGAGTGCTTGAAAAAGAGGAGGTATTCAAGCCCAGTGTGGCCTTTTCCCTTCCCAGACAACGTGTGGGAAGACCCTCACGCCATTCCTTCACCCACGGACATTATACTACACCAGCCGCACAGATGGGTGAGGGAGGGGGTGAAGCAGACTTGAACAGAGGAACTTTTCAGACCGAGGAGGGTGGTGGTGGTGGTGGGGGGGATAAAGATGGAGATGGAGATGGAGAGGTTTTGTAAAGGAGATGTGGGCTCACCAGCCACTGGTCAAACAATACAGATGAGACAGACGTTTCTCAAACTCAAAACACAATGGCACCGATCCTTCACTGCCAAGGCAGAGCAGGCTCACTCTCCACCAGCAACTCTTCTTGTACAAACACCAGAAACTCTTACTTCTGCTCTTTAAACCCACCTGTTTAAAAATCGCCTTCTTGTAATTCGACATACTTTTATGGTTCTTTTTGTTTGTTTCTGTCTACTTTTATTTACTGTAAGGTGTCCTTGGGTGACAGAAAGGCGCCTATGAAATAAAATGTATTATTTATTATTACTTCTAACTTTAGCTGTGAAGCATTTTAAGATATTTGTGCCACTTTTTAACAATTCATTTCTCGACTTTTTTTCATGAAGGAAAAAGTTGTAGCTGCCCACACACACACACATGAATAACATAAAACATCTAAAATAAGTATATTTTTAAAAAAAAAAGCCTTAACAACAAGTAGCTTTGCTTTTAAAAAAGAGGACACCTGACTTTATGAGACTTTTCCCGGGACAAACAAGTAAACAGATCTGTTGTGCAACTTCCCACACGTAAACAACAACAACAACAACATATTGCAGGAGATAAAAGATCATATTATCTCTGATATTAAAAGGTTTAAATCAATAATATCGATCATTTAGAGTCAGTTAGCCACACCAACGGCGCTAACGGTCAGAGCTGGAATATTTAATGAGACTTTGAGATTAGCAACACATTAGCTTTAAAAAAAACTAAAAACTAAAACACAAACACTGTGTTTACTCACCCAGAATAAAATGTTGAATCCAAATAGGAAGTATTTGACGCAGCAGCTGACTTCTGCTCCTTTAAAATGATGGTGTTTTCTACTCATTCTTCCAAATTAAAAGCAAAAGAAGCAGAGGGGGGGAGGCTGTGGTGGCTAACTGGGAGAGCTAGTTTAACTGCTACGACGGTTGGTAGTTGAAAAGCTGACAACTGAAGCCGATGTTAGTTGGCTCCATCGGCTACACGACGCCGAGTTTAGTCCCAGGACGGCCTGAGCTGGGTAAATCAAACATATATACACACGGCTTATTGTCCTTATCTCCTCCTCGCTTTAACCATTAGCTCGCTAGGCCAGCTAGCTCGCAACTTCTGTGGTTTAGCATTAGCGGCTAATAACAACAAATCCAGACCAGGCGTTCATCCGCAGTTCAGTCGATATTCAAGTTGCCTGGCGTTTGATTTCGGGGCCAACCTGGAGATGCAGATACAGACATAACAACAACAACTAAAAAAAAAAAAGCTTGAAGGATTTCCAGCTACCTAAACCCTCTCCTCGATTATCTGTGTTTCCGCATCGTCGCTTGAAATCTTCATCCTTTCTTGTTTGCTGTAAAACAAGCCCCTTGCTGTCAAACGATGAAACGCCGAGCTCGCCTCCCGAACTTTTCACCTCAAGAGCGGCCTCTTGTGTCCCGATGGAAGGGTGTCTGCAGCCTGCTGGCTGTGCTGGGTGTGCTGGGTGTAGGCCACAGCAGAAAAAATGAGAAATAGATTTAAAAATACTAAATGTTTTACTCAGCTGTCAAAGCACAGCTGCGTATTTCAGGTTAATAGGCGCACAGGTGGAGCAGGTATGGACAATATTTATCATATAAGTGATGCAAAATTGATTTAACAGATCATATTGTTATATTTAACAATATAAAACAGCATTAGTTATCTTATGGTGTCATTCCTGGTCAGTGTATGTTCCTTTTTTTAACTGTACATGTACTGTACACACACACACACACACACACACGGACTGACATTTGTGATTACAGTGATTACCAAGCGGTGAAATGAAGTCATATTTTGGTTTCCAAATAACAGATTGTCAAAGCAACAAATGAATCTGCTCCCAAAAGCGACGCGAAATAGACATATTATTTTCAAATTTCAATTTATTTTCCTGTGAAGGCCGCTGTCTTGTGGGGCTGCCACTCACACAATTGTTTTTTT